>NC_141146.1:140623674-140711174 GCF_053477565.2 Lygodium microphyllum
TAAGTGAGATTTTTACCCCATTTTCTACTCCATACAATGGGCATGCCACCTTGGGTACAACATTGCATCATGAATTGCGAGTGAGGTGCAAGTAATGTGCAAAGGTAGAAAAGACATGCTAACTTATGAATTGCAAGTGATGTGCAAAGGTGGAAAAGAGCAAGAAACGAGAAGCAAGATAATAGAGAAAGGTGGTAGTAAGATGGATTAAGGTTGGCTCACATTGAAGCTACACACACACACACACACACACACACACACACATATATATATATATGCCACTAGAAAAGAATTTAACACAAGCATAAGAATGCATAGAGCACTTATAGACACAAGAATAAAAAGATAGTTGGGGAGAGAGAGAGAGAGAGAGAGAGAGAGAGAGAGAGAGAGAGAGAGAGAGAGAGAGAGAGAGAGAGAGAGAGAGAGAGAGAGAGAGAGAGAGAGAGAGAGAGACATACATACATACATACATACATACATACATACAAAGTGGTGTACAATACAATATCAATGTAGGGATAAGAGGGGTGGTGGGATGGATAAATAAAGAACTAACTCTATGATAAAATGGTGGGTTGTTATAAGTGTCAATGATATGCCTATGTTTGACAACCCTAGATAACTCCATCTAGTCAAGATTGGCAATATAATATATCATACATCCTTGATGAGATAGTGTGTAGATAGCGTCTCTTATAGAGAGAGAGAGAGAGAGAGAGAGAGAGAGAGAGAGAGAGAGAGAGAGAGGAGAAAAGAATGTTTATACAACCAATGGAGTCCTTTGTATGTCTAAAATCTCACTCCTACATCTATATACATAGTTGCTAGATCAAGATGCTCAAATAGCAAAAACTGATAATCATATCAAGTCCTATTAATGTTGAGTTATACATGCTCAATAGTGGGACATTGACAAAGTGCTCTTATTCTTTAGGAGCATCACTTCATTGTTTGCTCATCTTCCATTAGTCTCACAAAGAGCTCAACAATGTGGGACTTCTGATGGACACATATTATCTCATGTGCTTCCTCTATGCTTGAGATAAGACTAAGGTGACTCATGCTCTAGCTCCAAGATACCAAGCTCCTCTTTCTCTCTCTTGATCCCCATGAAAGTAAAGATAAAAATCATCGACTCAAAGTTTGTAGTAGGCTCACCTACTCACCTTCTTGTTGTAGTTTGCTCACTGACTGTTAGTGTAATAATACACATCCGGCTAGGCAGAGGCGCCTTTACCCCCAACAATAGTATTCGTGATAGACTAAGGTCTATTAAGAATGTATCAATTGCAAAAAGAAACCATATACATCTACATGTAAAATCAAGAGTATCTCAAAAACATCCAACAAACCATATACATGTATAACATAGCACTATTATTTAAATAATTAGATCATCTTAACAATGGTACATGTAGCATAGTAACTATAGGATGGTATTTTTAGTAGCAAGGTACTTATCTGAGTCTAACTATATAATTGTTTATTTGGCATGATACTTTAGAAAGGGACTACAATTTATGATAGACCAAGGTTTCTTGACAAATAGGACTTTATCAATAACAAAAACCAATGAGATACACTTCTAGCAAGACTCTATCCATTGAATAGGATCATGGATTTTTTTAAAAAATGTCTATAGGGAATTGCAATATTGTTTCTATAAGCAAGGTACTTCTTAATTATGTATTTGATATCACTATTCTTATAGTAACACCCTATTCTTTCCAACAATGTACTGTAGTATACCTCTAAAAGTTTAAGATTTTCATGACAAGTTCTATAACATATTGGTAATAGTGAAAGGATCCTATACCTATTGCAAGATACTATAGCTTTCCACAACCTTCAACAATATACTTATAGCACAGTATATTTCATCATTTTATTTGCAACCATAGGTTGTCATTTTGACCAATTGAGTAAATTTAAGTAGCTTTGACACCAGAGTAGTAATCATCCAACATGGTACTATCATAGTAGATGTTCTAGCTTGTTTTTTGTAGACCAGTGGAGTACATCATACTATTTTAATTGATTCTTATAACTATGCTATAATTTACTAGATCTTTGAGATTATCTTTTAAGTAGTTATAGCAGTTGATAATGTAATAGTGGATTATAGTATAATATCTATGCTAGATTAATGATTCTTACTATTGTAATGTAGTGTACTACAACATTTAAGTAACTACAAATAGTTATCACTGCCAGCCCAAAGGTTATAAGCTTGCATACATAATCTCTTTACTTACACTTATTTTTCTATAGTATACACAAAGTGGGAGGCTATTTTAGATTTGCATGCTAGAGTAGAACTATATTAATAAGTATTTTTCCATATCAAGTTATGTATACATTATTTTTTAATGGCTTCTAAGTCAAAATATAAAATTATTGTGTATATAAGCTATCCTAGTTTTACATTAGATTTTTGATTGTTGCAAAATTGAAATGGTTAAATTGATGTTTATGACCAAACTTGGTTGAATAAAGTGTAGATAAGCATATTGTGTAAATAGCTTAACACTTATGATTATAGCTTAAACTCTATGTGTATAACTATTTTTTAATAATAGTCCCTTATCAACTCTTATCTTGAATAGGCTCTATAGATCAAACTTTTGGTAATTCTAGGATTATCCCTATAGTATGGGAGGAGCACAACATAAAAATCCCCTAGAAGAGTTATTACCAATCTCTCAACATAGTTCAATATAAATTATCCCCCATTTGGAAGTAAACCTAGTTGTCACTAATATCATATACAACTGCTATGGTAGTTGGTAACATTATCGGTTGCCTTCTCAACAACAACAAATTTTATTGAGGGCTAACATTACTATCAACCAACTATAAAATGTACTTGACAAGACTTGAAAGCAATGATAGCTATGATCTTTATCAGCTATCTACTCAATAACAACAAAATTTACATGACCAGGATGTTCTTCTATTGATATTTTATATTTACTAAGTCTAGGGTTAGTAATTCTGATTACTATTGACATCAATAAGAATTGTGTAAGGGATGTTGACATCTATAGTCCCATAGGTGCAATCTAGGTCATTACCTAATGATTTCTTGTGGATGAATACATGTATAGACCCTCAACTTGTGGTGCTAGTTTTTACTATTGCTAGCTAGCCCAAGCTTCAGTATGAAATTGAATATACAAATGTTGTTTTTTCCCTTCATTATCATCTTAAATGTAGCTCTTATGGTGAATGGAAAATAATTCAAACCTATCACTTTTCTTTTAGTATCTCATACTTGTTTTGTTTATTCTCTCATACTTGTTTCTTAAACATATATAGTTCATTTTTTGAAGGAAAATCTATACTTTCAACACACACACACACACACGCACGCACGCACATACGTGAGCTCACACATGCATGTGCATGTGCATGCGTGCACGCGCACACACGCACACACGCACGCACGCATGCACGCATGCACGCACGCACGCACATACGTGAGCTCACACATGCACGTGCATGTGCATGCGTGCACGCGCGCGCACACGCACACACACACACACACACACACACACACACACACACACACACACACACACACACACACACACACACACACACACACACACACACACACATGCACACACACACATGAAGAGATATGCTGGAAGAAGAAGTAAGAAGGAAGAAAACAAGGCTTGAACTCACAAATTGCATGCACAGGAACGGGAGCTTCTATTCAATTTACACATTATATGCATAGTGTTTTTTGAGTAGCTAGCCTCAACCCTTGTCCACTCTCAAGTCTAGTCTCTTATGTTTGGTCTTCTCTTGTTTACATACCTTTGACTCCTTAGTGTAGATAGATGGGACTTGTCCATGGATCATCATTTAACTCGTGTGAAATTTTGGGAGTATGTGCATGTACGAAACTAAAATATAAAATGTGACTCTCAAAGCTTTTACAATTTGCATGCGAGTGAGCCCAACTCTCACATTTATAATAAATGTCCTTCACGTGTTGCAAAATTTTGACAACGGATTCTAACTCATAGTGTGACTAGGTCGGGTGTGGTAAATGAATCAATACACAATTTAAAGAGAGTTCAAGGCCTTACATTTTTCCAAACATTATTCTATTATTTTTCTAGGCCCTATTGTAGTCTCTCTTCTTTCTATATCTAGCTATTTGGGAAAGGTGAGGAATTCATGTGGCCTGTTTGGGTGGATCTTGGTTGAGGACGTGGTGGATGACAAGATGTCATAGAGGATTATTTTGCTATCAATGGTGGTACACTTGGCTAGTGGATTCTTCCATAGTGATCTTAACTTGAGATGTTGGGAGGAGGAATTGCTTGGTGTAGAAGAATGAAGAATCGAGTGTTGCGAAGAGAATTTACTTAGTATGGAAGAATCAAGAACCAAGTGTTGGATGTAGAGATGATAATCTAATGTTCTCCATGAGATTCAATACCTTCAAGTAAAAACGTTATGAGTCACTTTCTAAGGGGAGTGCTAATCTTACAATGCACATGACATATGTTGTTGGATTCGAAGATTGGACTAACAATAGGCAAGTTATAACTTCCTAAGTATATCCCACACTTGAGGACCCAAATTGAGTGCATGTGCTTACATAGGCTAATGCATGAATAGAGACGTTTTTGAAAGGGTCACTATAGTGGCAAGGGTGATCTCCATTGTGGTGGATAGGAAGTATTGTCATTAGTGAAAAAAGGGTCACATGTAGACATTGAAAGAAGATGGGAGATAAGATAAACTAATTCATGATATTGACCTACAGTAGAGCTGATGTGCAAGTATTTTATGTACAACCAACAATTGAAATGGTAGTCGGTGCAAACTTGGTTCAAGTGTTAGCCTGCCTATGTTAGTTGTGTCAGCTTGTCATCTCTCGATTGTGGCTTCATGTGTGCATTCCTAGGCCAGTTACTTCTTTCCATAGTCTGCCTATAGCTGTTGGACATTGTCATTGTCATCTAGGATTTTTTTAGGATTACCCCTATTTTTTTAGCATTTTCCCTTTAGTGACCATCATTAAATGCCAATCGGCCAACATTTATGGCCCCTATAGGAGCAAATTAACCAATTTATAGGGATTTGACCATTCATAGCCAGTGCACCCCCCCCGGCCACTTGATAGATACACACACTCTTTAGTCTTCACTCTTTCTCTTGCAGGTGCACACTTTGACACTCCCGACTCTCCATGCTTGATGCGATTATCATCATTAGCGTGATTTGGTGCCCTCACTAATGCTTTGGGATACATGCAAGGATTGATCAGTCCATCATCATTGTATTAGCATTCTTCTTCATTCTTAGTGTAATATTTTTCATTCATCCTCTGCTTCCTCTGTTTCTCTCTCTCTTCTCTTTGTGTTCATGTTTCTCTTCTGTTGTGCACTCTCACATGGTATCATTGCCTAAGTGAGGATAGTCTAGAGATTTCTTGTAGAAGAGTAGGTTTTCATCATGGAGGAGCCCAAATCTTCAAAACACAGATTTTTAGTCTGTGTTTACTACATTTAAACCTTGTACACGTGTTGCAGGAATAGGAGACCTTGTCCAATCATCAAGTGGCCCCAGCTTTCTGTGTTTTGCAAAGAAAACACAAATTCGCATTTTGTAGGTGATAGCATCTTGCTATAGACAATAGCTTCTTAGGTATAGGTGATAGCTTTTTGCTACAGGCAACAGCTTCCTAGTGATAAAGGTGATAGTTGTTTCTTTGATAAATGCAGATTTTTGGGTGATTGCAAGATCAAAGATGTCTTACCATTTCATAAGCTTTGATGATTGAGAGGAGGAGCTTCTCTCTAGACACTCTTTTGAGTGGAGATGTGATTATCGCAATTGTAGTCGATGAGAGGATTCCCCCATTTGCACCCATCCCCCTTCTATTTATCTTTCACATATAAGGCTTTATCCTCAATGAAGATGCCATCTTTGATTCCCTTGGTACAAGTGCTTGTCTTATCTTTATTACCCAAAGAAGACAAACTCAATGGTTCAAACTATTCGTTGTCATCATGTAAGGTGGAGTGCATACTCAACACCTTTGATCTTTGGGCTGTTGTTTTAGATTCCATTCCCCATCCTAAGGAGGATCTAATATGTGGGACTTCTATGGACTGTGTAGCCTTGTGGGATTGACTCAACTCTCAAACAGAGCCTTTCTCTTTATGAGTTTGTAGGTTTTTGTCATTGTGCATGTTCAAAGGTTGAAGACCGCAGTGGAAGTGTGGAAGAAGCTTGTGCCTTTGTACTAGCACAAGATGTTCGCCCACAAAATTTCCCTTGAGAAGCAGTTGTGAAATCTCAATCTTGATGATTCCTCCTCTATGAAGGAGCACATCACGAAGATGGAGGGCATGAGAGGTGAGCTAGCCTCTCTTGGTCCGATCATGTCCTCTAAAGACATGGCTATGATTCTTTTGACTTAGATGTTGCCATCTCCTCAGTTCGATGTCTTCTATACCAACCTTATCACATTGAGGACCTATGAGGCACTCTTATGGGAGAAGCTTTCACCACTTGTCTTGGAGCATGAAGAGAGACTTAGAGATGTTGGGGCAGTGGTTCTGGCTCCACCAAGGCATTTAGTGCAGGTACAGGTGGAGGCAAGAAGAAGAAGGCACATGCCAAGGACAAGAAGTAGGAGGATATGAAGGATGAGAAGAAGGCTAAGTTCCCACACTGTGGAAAGGGCACTCATCCCAAAGAGAAGTGCTTGCACAAGTACCCCCATTTGAACCCAAAGGAGAAGGATTCAAAGGATTTAAAGGCTTTCCCATTGACAATAGAGTTTGTCTTTATGCATGTATTTGCCGAGGAGGATGCAACTCTTGCTTCTTCTGTTTAGGAGAAGCCTTGGCTCATTGATAGTGGGGCCTCTTCTCACATGACCTACATACATGATTGGCTTTAGGATCTGAGTGCCAGAGAGGGCATAGTCACCATTGGTAACAACTCTATATTCTTGTTCAAGGAGTGGCAACTATTTCTTTGTTGCTAGAGAAGCAATTTTCTTCAGCCAAAGTTCTTTGTGTAGTAGATTTAGGTTTTAACCTCTTGTCTATTCATGGTCCTACATGGATTGGTACTCATGTGGTATTTACACAAGATGCAACAATGATAGTGGAGGATGCTTCTATAGGTGCCATTCTTTGGATATGATCCCAAGAGGGTGGGCTTACAAGCTCATGGCCTTAGCTGCGAGGTTTTCCCATGAGCTTGGGTTACTTTAGCATGCTCATTATGATCATCTCAATTTTGACGCTATGCGATGGGCTTCCTGACTTCCCTCTTATTCACACTTTGTGCCCTAACTGTTTGAGGAGCAAGCGACATAGGCAACCACATCCCCAAGATGCCACTAGGAGGACTTCTACTTGACTTGAATTGGTTCATATTAGCCTTTGCAGACCTATGGGCATGGCCTCCCTTGGGAAGGCCAAGTATATGATGCTGATTGTAGATGACTTCAGTTGTTATGTATGGCCTTATTTTCTGAAGTACAAGAGCAAGGCATACTCCTATTTTTGTGAGTAGAAGGTGTTTGTTGGAATACATATTACTACCAAAGTTCATGGCATACAAGCTAATCATGGTGGAGAGTTTACTTCTAACCTCTTTATTTAGTTTTGCAAGGATCATAGTATTCGAGTGGAGTATACATTGGGGGTAAAGGCACGTGTGTCTAGCTGCCCATGTATTAGTTACACTGATAGTACCTACATACTCTCACACTTGTACATTGCAAGTAGCGGGCGCCCATCATTATCGCTTCATTCTTTATTCTTTCAGTGACATTTGAATAAAGGGAAGGCTGGTCACACATTGTGACTATTGAAGTTCCCACATCTTCTCTCTCTCTCTCTCTCTCTCTCTCTTTCTCTTGCTCCTTCCATCATAGCTTTTGCTTCTACTCTGTGCTTCCACTTCAGGGCCCACCTCCCTTCAACTGGTATCAGAGACATTATACTGGCATCAATGAGCTCTTTCCCTTCAGTTTACTTCAGCTTGAGAAAAATGTCAGCTTGAAGGTTCCATGGCATTTCAACCCTCTTCTTCCCAAGGTATAAATCTTGCTTCCACTTCTTTCCTGATTGCTCCCTCCACTCGAGGTGGCTTGTTTCAAAACTTCAAGACATTGTTCGAGCTTTAGTAAGTGCTCAGTAGCACTCAATACCATTAGTAGAGGCATCGAGAGTGGCCAATATTTCAACATAAATTGCATCTATTTGTTGCCCCTCATCCCTGATTAGTCTGCCCCATCCCCCAAGCTCCTAGCACTCTTGGCATCCTTGGTGATCATTGGCAACACCTCCTGGCACTTGTATTCAGCACTGGGCATTAGTTGGAGCTCTTGGTGATGTCGGATCATCTAGGGATGTTATGCCAATGTATTGGAATGCTATGGGACTAATTTGAGGACTGTTTTGCTCAGTTTTACAAAGGTTTTTTATTGCTATAATAAGTAGGGCTGAATGGGATTTTATCAATGAAAGCATATGGCTATTGCTCTTGGGTCCTTACCGTGGGTCCTTATCGATTATTCGAGGTGATGTACTGATGCTCATGGTTCATGTTACATGCTTGGTTATACTCCCGGGTTTCTTTTGAGTTGAGATTGGAGCTTTGAATCTTGACATTGGTCATTCACTGTTATGTATGGTTATTTGATGCTCTAGTAAGAGCTTTGCAAGTTACTTGGGTCAGATGCTCTCTAATATATGCTACTTAGATCTTGGATGTATGGATGCCTTCCACATGATATTTTAAGCTTCGTTTGCTTGTTTGACATTCAATTTTTATTCCAATGGGAGTTGGTACTTAACACTTGGATGTTACATTGAGCATTTGGTTACATAGTTGAGCTTGAAGATCTTATAGTGAGACCGTGGGAGTTTGTGACATATACATGCTCTTGTCATGCTTTATGTACACAGTTGATGCTTAGTGGGTTAATTTGACATTACTTTTGGGCCAGCACCTATCTCTGTCATGATGTTGTCAGTGATGTATGCATCTTGGTTGTGGCTATGTACTGAGCTTTCATAACATTGCTCAATTCATTGTGCCTTTAGCTGGTCTCTTCTATTACCCGTGAGACCCACTCTAGGCATGATGGTTATGCCTATGGGATATATCTTAGCCTAACACACTGATCCTTTGACTATTCTGGGTGCCAGTGGCATATTCCCTCACTATTAGTTGAAGCTATTCCCTGGATGCAATTCTCAGTGCATCTCTGTGGCATCGTCACTTTGGGCATATGCCCTTGAAAGGAATAAAAATGCTTACCTATTTGAAGTATCTTTCACCCCTTGACTATAAATGTTTTGAGTCTTATGATCATTGTTTATATGGCAAGCATACACGTAATATGTATAAAAGGTCTAGTATAACATACACGGGTGAGCCATTGGCTCTTGTTCATTTGGATGTATATGGTCCCATGCCATGTAAGTTGTTCGGTGGTATGGAGTATTCCGTTACTCTCATTGATGACTATACGCATAAGGTTTGGGCATATCCTATCAAGAAAAAATAAGAAGATTTGGCTACATTAAATGGGAAAAAAGAGTGCTTAGAGGTGTTAGAGTTGCATGGGGAGTGATCAAGAAGATTAAGGTTGAGTCCAGCAAAGGGTTTAAGACCCCGGAAAGCAAAGAGAGACCTCATTTTCACTTGTGGCATTAAGAGAGAGAGAGAGAGAGAGAGAGAGAGGGAGGGAGGGAGGGAGGGAGGGAGGGAGGGAGGGAGAGAGAGAGAGAGAGAGAGAGAGAGGAGGAGAGCTTGGACAACAAGGGTTTCCTACGAATTGATAGACTCCCATTGGCATTGTTAGCACATTCCAAGTATATACAAACCTTGCCTTGTGTTTATAGTTGCATTCTGGAAGTCCTTGACTACTAGCTTGCTCATAATCATGTCATCAATTTGATTTTTTGCAATTTCGGCCCCTAAAACAATGGAATCAAACCACCTTATCAATAACCGATTCCCAAAATCGAACACTCGGATGCCCTACACCCGTCTGATTTCGAGAATCGGATGGCCAACAATAGGACCACTGCCACGCATCCAATCGTGAGGATCGAACACTTGGACCTATGACCTCATTTGATTTTGGAAATCGGATGCTTGGACCACCCTATCTGATTTTGGCAACCGAACACACTCAAATCAATAGACCAACCCACCCTATCTGATCGAACATAGCCTGTTCGATTTTTAAAATCGGACATCCCATAGTCGAACACGAAAATCGAACCATTCAGAATCAGAGACTCCAAATTGGACAGAGTAAATCAAATAGCTTAAATCGGACACTTGTCAAATCGAACGTTCGATTCCTAGAATCAGACAGTGAAGAATTAGACTCTACATAATCAGACCAGATTTTGATACATCAAAATTGAAAAATTTAGTGTGTTTGGGTCGACGGAGAGTATAACCTGCAACAAGAGAATTGAACAAAAGCCTTATAGGCAAATCTAACCCTAGAAATCATAGTCGAACGGCTAGGAACAGTGTTGGCACTTATATTAGCATATTTGACATGCTTAGAGCCATAGGCTAACTAGTACACTCCAATTTGACCTTGAATGAGCTGAACAACACATCACAAACCCTTATTACTAGAGCAAGAATGGCCAAGAATCGAGCCTGGATCCCATTAGGCCGAGTACCTAGACGAGAGTATGAGAGCTACAATTGTCACTTTGTATTCACACCCACATTGTTTTCCAGTACTTTTGAAGTGCACTTAAGAAAAGTTGAAAGCCTGATTTTGCATGGTGTGCATAGAAGAGAGCACGCACACACACACACACACACACACACCCCGAGTGAGTGTAAGTTGAGGACTGTTTATAAATAATAAGGAACTCACTCAGACTTAACAATAAGAATGAACCCACCAATAGGAGAAGACCCTCAAACATAGTCGAGTGATCGAGAACCCCAAGTATAGGACTAAGTAAGGATACAATGCAGGAGTTAGACACATCAAGGATTGACACCATTGGAGGAGTGGATCTACCCGACTTGATCAATCTCATTGACAACTTAGTGGAGCATGAGACTGTGGATATGGCAGAGTCAAGCACTAACCATAAACGTAGCAAAGAGCTTGATCTAGGTGATTTTGCGACGGAAATCTAGCAGTTAGTCACCAAGTACGATCTACATACTTGGATGGACCACCACCGTAGGTCATCCAAGGAAATCATCGTTGACCTCGAAGAGGAGAGGAAGCTTGCACAAAAGGCCTTGCAGAGCATAGAGGCCTACAATTAGGAGCAACAAGCTAGGAGGTTATGTCATAATATAGAAATGCGTGAGATTCAACGAGTGCTAGCCCTAGTAGGCAAAAATAGGATAGGACCTGACGTAGAGAGAGAAAGAGCGCTAGAAGGCAATATCACATTGAGTGAGCTTCTTACGAAGCGACTGCTAGACAACTCGTCAGTAGAGCAGAGTGCCGATGCATTAGCAATCTTGTTGCTTGTAGGATTAGGTGTTAAACAAGGTTCTAAGAGCCAATCGAGAATCCCATACAACTAAGCAATTAGACAAGTACTAGCCCCGTACAGCTTTGTAGAGCACTTCGAGCAAGTCTACAAGGCCAATGCCCTCATTAATCTTACGCAATACTCCCAAGATTTTGGTCTATGCTTAGGAGATAAGGGTAGGACCTGGTACACGAGTCTAGACGTTGCTAAGAGCGAGCTAACTTCAACAACCTCAAGGGCCTCTTTATTAAGAGATTCTTTGATCCTGGGTACTTCGATACCCTTTTAGTGTGGCTAATGAACGTCAAGCAAAAAGACAAGGAGGACATTAGAGACTACGTTACCCATGTGTGGAGTCTCTTCCCAACTAGCGAGCGACCCACTGAAAGAGCGCTCTCCACAATCTTCATCAATGGGTTACAAAGTAAGGAACTCTACAAGGCCTTGGTAGGCAATTCAAGCTTGCAGGAGACATGCTAGTTAGGGTCTTCAACGAGGCAATTAGAGTGGATGACCAGCTCAAAGAGAGAAGCTCTAGGAGCTTGACTCGAGAGGAGACTAATGCTAGAAACTCTGAGAGAGATTCAACATCAAGTGAAAGATTAGGCCCAAGTATAGATGACCAACACACCCTTACATCCAATATGTGTATTGTAGCAGAAACCACTTGCCAACCAAGTGTTAGGAAGAATCGAGGTCTTGTCGACCTTGTGCAAATTGCAATAGGTTCAACCACGATACCCCACATTGTAGGCTACCGAGGAGACCATACTCGCAACCATATGGATAGCCTTATCTAGCAAATAGGCCGTAAAACTTCTTCGAGAGGGGAGCCAAATTGACTCTCCTGACACCCAAGATGCTAAACTAGCCATTCCTAGCATGAAGATAGACCCCACAGGCATACCTAGATGCACCTGTTTATCGCAGCACAGAGGAACTAAAAATGGAGTAGAAGTGCGGGAGAAATGGAAGAAGGAGACAACCAAGAAGGCACATGACAAAGAAAGGAAAAGGCGTCCTGGATGGAGGTCAGACTCTGAAAATCTGAACGACAGTGTCGCCTTGAGAAAAGGAAAGAGTAAAAGCGCACCATTAAATATGAAGGTGCTCCTGAATCCCTGTAAAAAGAGTGCCGGTGGGGTCCCTCCTGTGCCAATTGTATGCATTAGTGGGAACGGGATAAGTTAGAATGGTGGGAAATAGGAAAAGAGAGCCTAGGCTAATGGTCGGCCATGTAAAAAGTGGGGATGACCGCTCAAAAAGTGGGGCATGTATATAAAGTTCAAAAGTTAATGAGAAGTTCATTCTTGGGTGTGGCTAAAGCTTCTTCTTCTTCTTCTCTTGCTTCTTACCTTCTTTCTTGTGCTTGAGTGAGGGATTGAGGGAGTGTGAGGGAGTGAGGGAGTGAGGGAGTGAGTGTGTGTGATGTGAGGTATCGTGGAGAAGAAACTCCCCATCTTCTCTCTTCATCTTTCCTTCTCTTCTTCTCTTCTCTCGTCTCGCACGGCTAGGGAGGATGGAGCTTGACACAGAGGGATTGAGGTTGCTTGAGCTTGCCACAAGGATCGTGGAGCTATTGGAGTGTGAGAGAGAGGAGGGAACTCGATCGAGGATCAAGGTAAGCTCACTACACCCACAAGGTAGGCATTGCACCGGCTATGTGAGAGGTGGCCATGGCCGCTCGGCTTAAAACGCTTGATCAATAAGCAGTCCGTAGATCTCGGGGTAGAGCTCTGTAGCTCCCCTACATTTTGGTTCCATTGCGAGGACCGACGAAATCGAGCCTTGAGCGCCATACGCATCGTATCGAGCATGGCAGTAGGGTTTGCAGCTTGAACCGGTGCTCGAGATAGTTAGGAGGATTAGGAGGATTTAATCCCTGGAGCAAGTAAGTATTTTGATTTGCTGCTGAATGTAGAGTAGGACCATCTATCTTTATTTCTGTTTCTGTTTTCTATTGCAATAGGTTAAGGGTAGGATAGGAAAAAGAAGGGAACAGAAGGGTTCTGCTATTACTGGAGACAGGGAAGTTGGGGCACAGATTCAGACATCTGGCTGGTGGAGCATATGAGATTAGTCTTTGAGTCTACAACAAACTGAGGGAGGTAATAAGGGGCAAAGCAGACTAGGATGCCCACATTTGACACCCTGTTTTCTAAGGCGACTGTGAGACTGGGAGCCCTGGAGAGAGTGAGAGAGGGAGAGAGCTGCAGAGATCGTGAAGTGCTGACAGATCGAGCGCCGCATTGCTTTGAGGTATGCCAGACATTTCCCTCTGTTGCTCACATTGATTTGGAAAGTGCGGCACGATTGGATAGAGTAGGCATTGACCTAAAGGCACCGTGCACAACTTGCGCCGACCGTGCCGTCGGACCAGTCCTCCGATTCCCAGAATCGGACCGTCCAATTTCCACAATCGGACCGGTTGAATCTTCCCAAAATTGGACCAGCCCACCAAGTCGGGCCACGTGTCCGAGTCCCAAACTTGAGCCACTTGACTCATTGCAGTGGTCGGATCACCCCCGTTCGACTAAGGGAAGCTGGACCAAAGTAAGACTAGACCCGCCCGTCCGATTCCCAGAATCGGACCAAAGCACCAGAGCTTGAATAGAAGGTGATTCACCTAGGCCACAGTACTGGGTGCCCTGGTCATGTCTCTGACCCCCCCCAGGGAAACCAGTTTGATCTTGGAAGTTGGATACCAGATAAGGTGACCGAAGATTCACCCCAAATAGCTAGACACTGGGCGGATATAATTGGGATTGGATGCAACACTCGGCGACCAGCCAACCAACTAACCAAACCTGAAGCAGGATAGGGAATGCAGTAGGGTCTTTCTGTAAGACTTTAGAGTAGCCATGACCTGCACCAAAAGCCACATCAGGCCACAACCGTAGGCAGTGGGGTGGAGCCTGCATCAGGATTTTAGTGCATCCTCACCTCACCTTCTGATTTCATCACCTAGGGTGCACTACAAGGAAAGGAAAAGCCTGCCCCACACCGAGCACTAGAAAGCACTAAGCACAAGTTGTGGATAAGATTAACGACGATTTTTAGTAACAAGAAGCTTAACAGGAAACATAATAATATCAAGGAACCCACTACTAGGAGAGGATTCCAAGGCATAGAGGGCTACTAGGGAACTCCATGTGTAGGGCCTTGAGAGGACACGAAGATCCGGAGGACCGCAACATAGAGATCAGACGCCGCCAGAGCTACTCAAGTTGATCGACGATTCAGTGAAATGGGAAGCGGAAGCAATGTCAGGATCCCAAGGCAGATTAGGAGAGGACAGACTGGATTTGGGAGAATTCCCAGTCATGGTGCAGGAGTTAGTCAACGAGTATGACTTGCTAGCCAGGACGGTAGTTCAGGGTAGGCTAGTAGAGGAAGTAGTAGCAACACTAGAAGAGGAACGAAAGGCAATCAGAAGGGCGCTAGAGAGCATGATTGCATATAACCATGAGCAAAAGGCTAGGAAACTCCAATAAGACGTGGATATGTACGAGGCCTTGGCTGGAGCAGCAAAGGCAGGACCAAATGCGGAGAGAGAGCGGGCAGTGGAGGCTGACTTGTCATTAAGTGAACTTGTAGCCAGGCGGCTCATGGACAACATGTCCGCTGAGCAAGGCGCGGCAATCTTAGTCACATCCTTACTCTCAGGATTAGGGGTCGCACAAGGGGCAAAGGGGCAATCTAGGATCCCTATAGTGGCGAAACAACTGGACAAGTACGAACCTAGCAACAACCCATATAGCTTTGTGGAGCAGTTCGAACAGGTTTGTGAAGCAAACGGCCTCACAGACCCTGCACAACACTCCCAAGCTTTTGGGCTGTGCTTAGGTGACAAGGGGAGGGTGTGGTACACTAGCCTGGATGCAGCCGAGCGTGGGAACTTTGCCCATCTTAAGGACCACTTTATCAAGAGGTTCTCTGAGGCAGGATACTCCGACAACCTCATCGTTTGCTTGATGAATGTCAGCTAGAGAGAAAAGGAGGACGTAAGAGACTATGTCACACATGTACGTAACCTCTTCAAGAGGATCCCGGCCAATGAGCAACCTAACGAAAAGGATGTGTCTACAGTGTTCATAAATGGAATTCGTAGCGAGGAACTCTACAAGGCCTTGGCTAGTAACTCCACACTACACAGAGACATGTTGGCTAGGGTTTTTGATGAAGCAATAAGGGTAGACGACCAGCTGAGGGAGTGAAGCATGAGGAACACCAGTCGGGACAGTGCAGGCGAGAGGGCTTCAGAGTGGTCAATGACATTGGGTGAGAGAGAGAGAGCTCTAGCGTGCGGGATAAGGGAAAGGGAGTCGACCAAGGCCAGGACCTGGCTGAGGTGAGAATGGAGCTTGCACGTTTGCAAGAACAAATAAGGAAGCCTACGCGAGCCCCTGTGCAATGTATACACTGTGGTGGAAACCACCACCTAGTCAAGTGTCAAGATCCTAGATCTAGACCGTGTTCAAACTATGGTAGGTTTGGACATGATGCGTTGCACTGCAGATCGCCCCTTTCCGTATGCGCAGCAATACAACCCTCCTTACTTAGGCAACATGCCATCTAACTTCCTTGGCAGGGGAGCTCAGCTGGCACTCCCAGCACCAAATGACACGAGATCAGTCATCCCTAAGGCTAGAGATGAACCCAATAGGCATACCCAGACCACCACGACCCTACGTAACCCAACCACCGAGTGACGCTCCTGTTCATTATGTGGAGGAACCTAGCAAAGCTACGTAAACCCATACATCTCCTATGATGAGGAAGGCAATCTAGACTTGATGGACTATCGACCAGTGCCGGTGATGGCGCTGGGCAAAGGAAGAGGCAGAGGCTTTGGAGGACCAAGCCAGGACCCAATCTCATGCTGGACATGCGGTCATCCAGGCCATATATCATCATGCTGCCCAGAAAGGGAACATGCAAATCAGGACAAGGCTGACCTTAGGTGCGCTAAATGTGGGATCACACACTTGTTTCCTGACTGCCTACGCGGAAACCATCAGCCAGTCTAGCCAACGTGCTCTTTGTGCCCTTGGGGCTATTTGGCATAGAGACCTTTGGCGGAGAGGACACACCCATCCCGCTGCATGTCATGACGCGAGCGTAAACAAGACGAACATGCATCTCACTGTCTAGGCCAAGTAACCTAGACGCAACCTCGCTAGGAAAGTAGAGCTAGAGGAGAAGGAGAAAGAGAGCAGATGCAAGGATCACTCTTAAGACTGAGGAAGATACAACCTTAGTAGTAGGAAGAGGGGTCATAGACGCCGAGGCAAAGACCTCCGTCCCCAAGATGACGGAACTAGGTAGTGGCAAGGTGGGGGAATACCCTCATCCCAGGCGGCAACTCAAGGCTATCGCCAAGGTAAAGGAGTGGGTCAAGGATGCCCAAGAACACCTTAAAGATGTAGAACCCATACTGGAGGATCCGATGGAGGACCTTTCTAGTGCAAGCACACCCAATTCACCATCATGACCTCAATCGGGGAATGCACTAACACCACGAGAGATGCCACAAAGGCAAGACTAGGAAGAAGCTTATCAACAAGCTAGCCACGACATGTGGCCGAAGAGTGGTGACCGAGGAGAAAGCCAACTACCCAGCAATCTCCTCACCACCGTAGTAACCACCCTAGTGACCATTAATTTGGGAGACCTGCTTCGGCAACACCCTCCATTGTGGCGAGAAGGTGGAGGGAAAGGGGGAGCATGCTGCCGCTAACTTGCATGAGCAGGATGCAGTCACGCAAATTCCAAGCCTAACACTGCACTCGGCTCCAAGGTCACTGCACATCAACGCTTTCTAGGAAGGCACGGAGATGCATGCAGTCCTACCTGTCCTAGCCTTAGGGGATGCAACACGGAAAGGAATTGTGGACACCGGCACAAGGGTCAGTGTCTTGAGCCACGTGGTTCTACAGGACTGGGGAAACCCACCTGTGGAAGCAGTTAGGTTCAATGTTACATTGGCCAACGGAATGAAAGTCAGACCATTCGGGGTCTTAAAAAACTGGCCAGTGAAGATCGCAGGAGTGCAGTTTTTCGTAAACTTCATTGTCATGAAGGGGGTGGACTACGATATACTACTAGGCCGGCCATGGATGAGGAATGCACGAGTGGTCAAAGACTGGGGAAACAACCTCATATTCTTAGAGAATAGGACGGAGGCGGTGAGAGTTGAGATGGACACATGGAGGACTACCCCAGCCGACCTCGATGCCATCTCGACCATGCTAAAAGGCGATACCCAAGCGCATAAGCACTATGGGATGCTGACCAAGTATATTCCCTGCCCTGAGGACGAGAGGGATTGGATGCACATCTTGGCAACCATTGACTTGCCATTCTCAGATGAGGAAGAGTTGTATAAGCAAGTGGCTAAGTCATCGAGCATGCCAGTAAAGGAGCCCACTGTGCCACTCTGCATGATGGCGGGGAGCTTGCAGGATCCATGGAGACCGGTCTCGTTCCACACCCCCATGAACAAACCCGAGCTTCAAGGAATCGCAGGGTACCTAACCACTAAAGTGAAAGGCAGCGAAGTAGCTAATCTAAAGCCCCTAAGTGATCTCTTGGTTCGGCCTGAATGGGAATGGACCAAAGTGCACAATCTCAACCTATCATACAACTGGGCTTTAATCACCAACAAAGAGGAGATCGGAGAGGAGAACCTAGGGGATGGCGAGTAGTCGGAGGGGCAAGATTTCGGTGATAAGGAGTATGAGCACTATCGCTTTGAGACGGACGAGAGCGAGGAAGGGTTTAACACGATAGATTATGACACTGAAGGGAGAGCAATCGAGCAGATTGAGGCAGACTCTAGGCCGAAACGGGAAAGGGATGGAAAAGGAGTCGTGCGGATGGAATGCGATAAGACTTGGCTACAGCAGGTGGGAGCTATGGATTATGAGCAGGCAGGGGTGGCACAATTGCTGGTAGTCCCAATACTGAAGAAGGAATCACCTACTGAACTATGACCCCTGGGCAAAACCCCTTCCTCAAGCGAGGGATGCGAGTTTAACTCGGCGTCTGAAGTCAGTACAGAGAGTGATCCCGAAATACCCCAACCCTCTAATGTCAGACGCACTAGAGGGGACTTGCCAGTCCACTTAAGGCGCAAGGGGATTAAGGAGGGGATCAGGAAGCAAACTAGAGACTCAGAAGGATAAAGGAAAAAGAAACCACAGGACCTAACCAATTGCTTCACAAAGTTTAAGAAGGGTGATAGAGTGGTGGTTCTGCTAGGAGCAAAGAGACAAGGGCAAGCCAGGGAACCAATTGAGGGACCCGCCAGGGTCAAGGAAGTTGACCTCGCAGAGAAGGGCAAGAAACCACGACCCATGTTCATTGCTGACGACCTGACCAAGGAGGAGGAGGCTAGGCTAGTTGCTCTCCTGCGGGAGTATGTCGATGTGTTCGCCTGGTCCTTGGAGGCATTGAGAGGAGTCGATCCTAGGGTTGTGACCCATAACATTCCCATGGTCCCAGAAGCAGTGCCAACGAAGCAAAGACCTTACCCTATGAATCCCAAACACGCTCATGCAGTGAAGGAAGAGATCAATAAGCTCATGAAGGCAGGATTTATATATGAGATTGAGCACACAGATTGGGTATCGCCCATAGTGATAGTTATGAAAAAGAGTGGCAAGATTCAAGTGTGCGTGAATTACAAGAAGGTGAATGCCGCTATGAAGAGAGACAACTACCCTTTGCCATATACCAAGCACATGCTGGAGAGAGTAGCAGGCAAAGAAGCTTACAGCTTTTTGGATGGATTCTCAGGCTACAATCAAGTGCAAGTGCATCCTGACGACAAGCACAAGACTGCCTTCGCCACGGAGTGGGGTGTCTTTGCCTACATTGTTATGCCCTTTGGGCTAATGAATGCTCCTGCGACCTTCCAACAATTAATGTGCACGATCTTCAAGGATATGAAGCGACGCGAGCTGGAGGTGTTTGTGGATGACCTATATGTACACTCCAATTGGGCCGAACACTTAGAGAGGCTGGGAGCCATCTTTGAATGTTGCCGACTATACAAACTCTCGCTGAACCCCTTGAAGTGCCAGTTCTGGGTGAATCACGGATGCATCCTAGGGCATGTAGTATCACGGAATGGCATTGCCACTGACTTTTCAAAAGTCAGGGCCATTACCGACCTCCCACCGCCCACCAATTACAAGGGCATCCAGTGTTTCTTAGGCCACACAGGATACTACCAACGCTTTGTACTAAACTACATGCTGATTGCTAGACCATTGTACAAGCTACTGATTGTATTCGAGTGGACTGTGAATAGTTAAAGAAGGCCCTCACCACTGCACCGCATTCCATGTACACATAGATGTCTCCAAATTTGCCATCGGAGCCATTCTTTGCCAACCCGGTGAACATAGTCTTGATTACCCCGTGAGCTTTGCTAGCAGGTAGCTCACCGAAATAGAAATGAACTACTCCACTATAGAAAGGGAAGGGCTAGCCATGGTGTTCGCCGTGAAGAAATTTAGGCATTACCTATTGGCCACACCCTTCGTCTTTTACATGGACCATCAAGCCCTACTGCATCTCGTAAACAAGCCATGCGCCACAGGCCGCATAGCAAGGTGGTTACTCCTCTTGCTAGAGTTCGATTTCTCAGTGATTGTGCACAAAGGGAAGCAGCACTACATGGCGGATCACATGTCCCGCATACCCACCGGGGAAGCTGCTGGCCAAGGCATCTCCGAGGATTTACCGGACTCGCACCTCTTTGGCTTGTCTAGCGAAGGGGACTTATTTAGAGCTGATTTGACACCCTACTGGGCAGACAATGTTGTCCAAGTGTTAGAAAACAACCTGCCAGAGAGACCTATTAAGAAAGCCAGGCTAAGGAGACTCATCTTAAAAATCCAGCCATACCAATTAATTGCCAACTCTATAGGTTGGGATAGGATAGGCTGTTACATAGATGTGTATGCGAGCACAAGATGCACGATGTATTGAGAGAGGCGCACGATGGGATAGCTGGCGGGCATTTTAGTGGGGACACGACTGCCCGTAAGGTATTACAATCCCAAGTCTGGTGGCCCACCCTATTCCGCGATGCCACTAAGTTCGTCAAACACTACGATGAATGCCAGAGGACTAAGATACCTATGTGCAAAGATAAGATGGAGTTAACCCCCATAATAGCTTGACAACCCTTCGAGAAATGGGGCATTGACTTCATCGGACCTATTAGTCTAGCGGCTCAATACTCCCAGGCGCGCTACATCATTGTGGCAACGGACTACCTGACAAAGTGGATGGAGGCGCGAGCCACTAGAAGGAACGATGCTAGGACCACTGCGAAGTTCTTGTGGGAACATGTCTTTTCATGGTTTGGGTGTCCAATCGAACTAGTGAGTGATCAAGGTGCACACTTCGTTAACAAAGTAATATCCCACCCGCTCTCAACCTTTTTGATCATTCATAGAAGGTCTTCCCCCTACTACCCACATGCAAATGGCCAAGCAGAGTCCACAAATAAAACCCTGGTCAACGTGTTTACTAAGGTAGTATCCACATCACGAAGAGACTGGGATAATAAGTTGATGGCTACCTTGTGGGCTTATCGGACAACTTATAAGACGGCTGTCGGGCAAACACCCTTTAGGCTGACCTACGGGACGGAGACCATTCTACCTCTAGAATTTTTTGTCTCTAGCTTGAGAATAGCAGCGCAAGAGTGTTGGGAGGGGAGAGAGGCTTGGACTAACCGCTTAGAGGAACTAGAGCATCTCACAGAAACTCGGCTTTTAGCCACCCATGCTCTAATCTGTGATAAGGCACAACGAAAGCTGTGGTATGACAAGCATGTCAACCAGCGCAAGTTTGATCACGGGGACCTCATGTTACTCTACTCGGTGAAAGGGCACAAATAGAAAATTAAATTTCGAGGGCTGAGGCCTTTTCGGGTGCGTGCAATTAGCAGAACGAGCAATGTCGAGTTGGAGACGCTCGAAGGGAAAGGAATAGGCTTCTTCAATGGCAGTCGCATGAAAAAGTACTATCCCCCTTCCCATCCGTTGCACGAATCACCGATGCACAAACCCCTCGTCGCTATCTGCGTGGCCACAATCACCGAACTAACCGATCACGATGAAGAAGCAGTGGCACTTGCCTACCTTCGAATCATGGTCACCGCAGAGTGGACATATTCTTTTGATGCTCTGATCGACGAAGGGGCCGACCGGAATGTCTTGACACATGACCATTGGACACACATTGGTCAGCCCAAATTACAGCCCAGGAACGCGAAACTTAGCCCATTTGGGGGCAACACTTACCCTCTCTTAGGGAAATACCAAGCGGCTGTCTCTATCGAGTCTGGGAGTATCCCAGTCATCTTTTATGTGTTACCAAACACTAAAGAGGCCGGTGATAAATCACTACTAGGGTGCACTTTCAAAAAGCAGACAAGCTGCAATGTGGACTACAACCTAGACCGCATTCACCTAACCATGGGCAGTGTGCGTATAGTAACTCCTTTTAGCAAGGGCCATCTTGCGCCTTCTACAATTGCAGAGCCACCGATGGAGATCCCCGCAGTCAAGCCTAAGGAAAAGGGTAGGGATGCTTTACCCCATACCCCAACCGCCAGAGGCAAGCCCACCCAAGCCGTCCACATGGCCAGGGAGCCCACGCACATATGGGTGTCGAAACGACGAGCGCCGCCTTCTATTAGACCACAAAAACATGCTCCGAAATGCAAAAATTATTAGTCGCGGCCTAACGGGCAACCAAGGCGCCATCGAAATGGGTGCACCACCACTCCACGATGGATGCTGAAAGATCTCCTGCGAGCACAGGGATACTATGAGGGCAACCCCTGGATATGGGTGCCTAAGGTCAGACACCCGAAATAGTCAACTTTGGGTAGCCCCACTCCAGCTGGACACAGACCGGCACAGGCAAAGCACAAGTCGCACGGAACGTCAAACCAACAATGGTGACGGTTAAGGCCACCCAGCACCTTCAGTGCCCCAAATCGGATGATCCAGCACCATCCAGGTCAGACAAGGTGCACACCCCTATGCCCGCTCAAATGAATTGCAGCATGCTCCCTAGGGCACGGGAGCTCGTCGTAGCGTTTCCAAATGATCCAAAGTGCACAATTCCATTAACGACCCCTGTAAGGGAGTCACTACTGTCTAGCCCAACTGCTCCATCGCCATCAGCGGGTCTAAAACCTTCGTACGAAGGACGATCCTTCTTGTTAGCGGCCAAGGATCTCGCTGAGACCTCCGGGAATGACGTAGTGACGTGCATCAAGAAGTTGGACGACGCCTTCACTACATTCGCTAAAAGCTACAAGAGACTTGACCTAGGACTTCTTGACGAACCCCTCGCTTCCGATGTTTGCTCGTTGCCATGCACTTGGGAGGACTACGAGTTCATGACCATCAAATTTTCCAAAATTGCGGCCGAGCTAATTGCTAATGGAGAGATCTCAAAGGAATAGGTTGTTCTCAGACGACTAGTCACCTCATATTGCAAGCTTTCTCGCTCTATGCCGGAACGTGAACTGGAGGAGCTTGTGCAGCTTGCCAGCTCTGCTTCTCCATTCCTGCAATTGTGGTACGCCTTAGACTCCAATGGGAGAAAAAAGGCTGTCGGATCATGACTAATGCTAAGCAAAGGAGGGCAATCAAAACAATTGAACGTGACCCTACGTATGTGGCACCTCTTTCATTCAGAGTTCGGGCCATTACACGCAACTTACACTTAGATGATCAGCTATTGGCCCACCCGTACATCGACCAATTCCTCACAGAGGAGGAGTTGCACATTGCTAGTTGCCTCAACTTGGGAGACATATTCCATGACATCTTAACCTACATCACTCAAGCTTCCCTGCAACCAGGAGAACTTGATCGCCATGCCCAGTTTGAATACAACCCTAACCTGTATACCTGGCTTATGGTCAAGTAGCCCACCCCACACAGCCCATGCGAGCCTCCCCTCCCCCATGCCACCTAGAAAAGAGGGAAGAAGAGCCAGTGACAATCAAGGGACTGACCGAGTGAGGTAACAAAAGGGCGAAGGCTAACAACACTCTACCAAATTCAAAAGAGGAAAGGAAGAAAGGAGGAAAAGATGTTGATTGTTAATTATTTCTAAAAAAGCTTCATCTCCTTAAATCTGCCCAGTAAACTGGTGCACATGTTTTTTCTTGGTATATGCTAGGAATGAATCAAATCGTAACTCTAACGTTGACTGGGGTAATGACAGGCACATAACATGGTAGGACAGGGCAGACTTCCCTTTATGGAAGCAGAGATGACAAAATATGGAATCAACATCGAAACACAGGGATTTAACCAATTTACTTTCAAGCATACCATGAACCTGGATGAGGCTATATCAGAGGAGCCGGCCGTAAGAGAGCTGGTGAATAAATGCAGCCTCCAAAAGCACGTAGAGAAAGTCGGGCAGGCTGTCAACTACAGCATGTGCACAGAGTTCTTGAGAAATTTCAATGAAGAACGTAGCTGTAGCACGGTCACGGTAAGGGAAGGTAATCAAGAAAGATGGGTACAGGTGCCCCTTGATGCCGCCACTGTCGAAAGAGCCCTGGGACTCGTGCCTAAAAAGGAAAGACGCCTGAAAAGGGATGTATACGCCATGCTGCGAGTCAAAAAGGAAGATGTACACACAGTCGATGGAATTAGTATAGTCGACATTCCAGACCCGGCGACAAGGATGCAGGCTAAAATGATCCATTCTCTCTTCTCCAGCCATAGGTACAACACCCTCATGAATAGGATCAGCATACCACTGTTGGAAAGCATTGCGGCAAGGGTCCCAGAGGAGGTGGATTGGAACGGTTTCGTCCAGAAGACTATAAAGAGTTCTGCCGCCCTTCTAGCTCCAGCCACAACACCAGCCGATGGGGACCCCCCAGCCTCCATCGCACGATCCACGATCATGTACGGAGGCATACTTACAGCAATCATTGACGAGGCCATCAAGGGTGCTGGCATGGAAGGAGAGCAGATTGAGCACCAAGACTCATCACGTCGAGAGGAGGAAGTCTCAAGTGAAAGGACGGCTAGTGATGTAGGGGACCTTGAAGTACCACCCCCACAAAAGGCCGGGCCTCAAACACAAACGACCGACAACAAGGGCCAAAAGAGGGCGAAGACACTAAGCAAAAGGGAGCGAGCTGAGGTGAAGAGGGCTCGAAAAGAGTCATGTGGGTTGGAAGAACAACTGTAGAAGGAGGAGGAGGAAGAACTCGCAAGAGTTAAAGAGGAGTCAAAAAGGGCAGAAGAGAAATGACAGAGAAGGGCGGAAGAGGAAGCCTAGGAACTGAGCATGAAGGAACTGGCCGAGTTGGCCAGTCGCAGGTTTGTTGAAGAAGCTCACAGAACATGAGAAATCAACCCCTATGGTCCTTACCATGAAGCTGAAGTGAGTGGCAGTGCGAGGGCAGCCCCGATGACCGCAGGCAAGGGAAAGTCACTGCTACATCCCCTGCCTCCCTCCTTCGTGCCGACGCCAACAAACACTCCAAATGCCCCACAGCCTACGCCTTCTCTGGACACATCCCAACTGATGAGCATGATGCAAATGCTCGTCAGTAAGGTGGTAGAGATTGTCCCAGAACCTGGCACAAAAAGACCTGCCACCGCTGATGCTAAATCTAGGAAAGACCCTAAACGACAAAAACTCGAAGCATCTACCACCATAGCTTCCATCCCCCTATCACCGAGAGCAGACTACGATGCCTATGTGGCCGAGATTTTAGCGCAGCTAGAGGTGGCAAAGTAGGAAAAGAAGGTGGCCCTACTGGAGCTGGAGAAAGAAAGGGAAACCTCGGCGGCCCTAAAGCTTGAAGCTTCAAAGCAAGAGGCTAACCGGCGAAGGGAGGTCAAGGCGTTACAAGACCAGCTGGAAGCAAAAAAGGAGGCCCAGGACAATGAGAACCGCCTACGACAAAGGTTGGAGGATGAATAACAGAACCTGGTGGCTGAGAAACGGAGTTTAAAGTTGTTGGTGCAACAGTATGCCGACCTAGAGCAAAGAACGGCCAGACTAGAGGGGTATGGCCTATTGGCAACTCAAGAAGGTGAACCGAGCGAGGGGCAGGGGGACGCCATGGCAAAGCTTCAGTATGAGCTCGAGGAGCAAAATAGGCTAGAAAGAGAGATAGAATTCTTGGCACAGGGCCAGTCCACAACCCTCGCAATAGAAGTGCAAGAACAACAACAGGAGGTACAATGGTTGCAAGGGATGTTGGAAGTTACCAATGAAGACATTGAGGTCCTCATGGCCATGGCCTTCATGCAACGGAGACTACACCTTGCAAAAATCCAGAGCCATGGGTAGCTGGCACAGGAGAGATCAGAACGAATTAATGAGGCAGAGCATAAATTCAGTATTGCAACTCAAGCGAAGAAAATTACCGAAGCGCAGTTGGCTCGGAAGTCCAGGGAGTGGCATCAACTCTGGGCTTTAACAAACGAACAACAATAGATGATGACCACACTGGCGAGTGCGATGGAAGAGGAAAGACAAAAGATGGATGAAAGGGCCAATGCTTGGGAAGCAAATAACTTTGACAGAATTAGGCAATTAACGAAGCGCTTGGCGGTGGGAGAGTGCGAGAGAGTGCTTGCCGAATCTAGAGCTGAAGCAGCTAATGTATGCACCCACGCATAAAGGCAAGCCTTCCTCAGCACCGTGCTCCATGTTACCCAAGCACAGGGTGATGATTTAGTGGAAAGGGTGAGAAGAAAACGGAATTGACTACCTGAGCGATATGGTACAGTCTTTAGGAACGGGAGCTCCCTGCCAGCACGGGACTCACCAGGAACAACAATTCAGCTACCTGCGCATTGCCAGCCTCTTCACTGTTGAGCTCAAGGACCTGGGATTCGAAGAGCAGGAGCCGCCCGCACCATCATCACAAACAATCCCAGCCGTGGCCCAACAGGATACCGAGGAAGGCCTGGATTCGGGCCAAGAGGCCGACGAAGAACTATGGAAAGCACCCAGTCCCCCTCTACCAGACCTCCCACCAGACGAGACTGAAGATGCCCACATGCCGGAGCGCATTGTGGCAGCCACAAGAAGGAGACAGGAGCTGGCAGAGGATGCACAACGCAGATCCCGATCACTGCCAATACAATTGATTGGCCCCCAAACCCATTGATTGACCACTATGAAGGGACCCCAACCCCATTGATTGGCCGTAGGAATTGGTCATCTGGCGTGACTGGGAGTTTCAGACGAGGTCTTTTGAGATGTACTTCTCCTACCCACGCTCACTGGAACGGGCACTGCTGCTCATTATCCTATCCAAAATCAAGGAGCTAGCCAATGACCTAGCGAACCATTGGGTGGAAGAAAGGAGCCTCATTAAGAATCGGTGAACCGGATTCCCAAATCCATCCAAGGCTAGGAGGCACAGCCAAAGTGGCGGCGGAGGGTTTGGGATACCAATTTTGATATCTGGACCACCTTCTACAGCTCAGTCCCCGAGGAGCGAAATGACCCCTCCCACATGCCCTACCCTCGCCAGCATGGAGTGGACTATGACCGTGCCATTCATGGGGATTTTGACTTTCCTAAAATATATAATGTAAATGCCCAAACTCCCGAGGAATGCTTAGTCTTTAGACAACAGGATATTCTTCCATCCATCACCCACTTCCTCGCGGACTTCTCCTCCTGCCCGGATCCTGCCTTCCTAACCACCTACAACTATCTTAGGTTGCTCAAATTCCTATTACTACAAAAGCCTACCCGCTGAAGAAGCTCACCTCCCCCCCTCTTTTTTGACATCAATCTAGGCATCGATAGTAGAGCCATGACTCGGTTAATGATAAGGGCATCCCTCCTCCCCTCCTTTTGCTTGGAGCTCTTAGAAAACATGAATGACACCCGCTTCACAAGGTGTAACCACCCATTTTTGTCATCCACACCTCTGAAGGCCTGAGCTGCAATTAAAGAATATCTCCAAAGCCATGCCTTTCGATCCCAATGCTTGTGACCTCCCCGCGCTTCAACTGACGGTGATTGGAACTAGCCAAATGCCTTCCAAAAAAAAAAGAGCACACACTTTGCTCACGGCACCTAGGGATCACCCCTAGCCCCTCTCCCCACTCCATGCTTAGGGCACATCAAGGGCAGGACTTTCAGACCTATCACCCTAAGCTATGCACTGCACTACGCCTCCAACAATGCACGAATTGGGTCCTCAAGTGTGAGACATTACCAAGGGCTTGCCCAAGGTTAGACCCACCTCCCAGTTCCACTGCACATGCACTTACACCTCACCGTGAGATAGATACCCCCTTAGGGAGTGCACAACTTTCTCTTGCAGGCTGTTCGTAACTTAGTCAAGCCGCCATTGGCTACATCTTGGCACCATGTGTTCTTCAACTGATAATGGAGCCTCGGTTTTGGCAGTCATCGTCGACGACAAATTTCAACTATGTAAACAAGGCTGAGCATCTTCATGCAGATCAAAGCAAGCCGGAACCTCTTCAAATCACCAGGAACCAACACCCCACCATCTCTCATCGTAGCGCCGCCTTTTCGACAGTGGTCATCTACTCGCCATTTCCACTTAGCACCAATCCCAACTACCATGCTGCTCCCCACCCCAGTGCCATGGGACTGGCACTCTGCTAGGAGGGGGTAATGTTTACCATAGCACAGAGGAACAAAAAATGGAGTAGAAGTGCGGGAGAAATGGAAGAAGGAGACAACCAAGAAGGCACATGACAAAGAAAGAAAAAGGCATCCTGGATGGAGGTCAGACTCTAAAAATCTGAACGACGGTGTCGCCTCGAGAAAAGAAAAGAGTAAAAGCGCACCATTAAATATGAAGGCGTTTCCGAATCGTTGTAAAAAGAGCGCCGGGCTCACTCCCGTGCCAATTGTATGCATTAGTGGGAACGTGATAAGTTATAATGGTGGGAAATAGGAAAAGAGGGCCTAGGCTAATGGCCGCCATGTAAAAAGTGGGGATGACAGCCCAAAAAGTGGGGCATGTATATAAAGTTCAAAAGTGAATGAGAAGTTCATTCTTGGGTGTGGCTAAAGCTTCTTTTTCTTCTTCTCTGGCTTCTTACCTTCTTTCTTGTGCTTGAGTGAGGGATTGAGGGAGTGTGAGGGAGTGAGGGAGTGAGTGTGTGTGAGTGAGGGATCATGGAGAAGAAGCTCCCCATCTTCTCTCTTCATCTTTCCTTCTCTTCTTCTCTTCTCTCGTCTCACGCGGCTATGGAGGATGGAGCTTGACGAAGAGGGATTGAGGTTGCTTGAGCTTGCCACAAGGATCGTGGAGCTACCGGAGTGTGAGAGAGAGGAGGGAACTCGATCGAGCATCAAGGTAAGCTCACTACACCCACAAGTTAGGCATTATGTGTCGGCTATGTGAGAGGTGGCCAGGGCTGCTTGGCTTGAAATGCTTGATCAATAAGCGGTCTGTAGGTCTCGGGGTAGAGCTCCGTAGCTCCCCTACAGCACCCTTATGTCTCGTATGACGAAGAGAAAAATAGAATCTTTATGGATTACCAACTTGTACCGATGATGGCATTAGGTAGAGGTAGACAGAGTCTTTGGAGGGGAGACCCAAGAACCAATCTCGTGTTGGACTTGTGGTCACCCGCGAGGACACATCTCCTCATGTTGTCCCAAAAGGGAGAAAGTAAATCATGATAAGACCAATCTTACATGATTGAGTGTGGAATCACTCATCTCTTTGTAGATTGCCCTAGGTGAGAACCACCCCCTAGCTTGGCAATTGTACCATCTGCCCCATTGGAGTTGTTCGGTGTTGAGACACTTGACTAGGGGGAGGCCACACCCATCCCGTTGCATGTCATGATCCGTGCTCAAACAAAGCAAGCCAACATATCATTGCTAGGGCCCAACAACTTAGGTGTAGCCTCAATTGGAAAGAAAAGTCGTAGGCAAAGGAGAAAGAAAGCTGACGCAAAGATCACGCTAAAAATTGAGAGTGCCACGATGTTGCCTGCCGGAAAAAAGGTGACAGACGTAGAGGAAGAAATGTCAGCTCCAAAGATGGGTGAGAAGGGGAATGCAGAGTTCGGGGAGTACCCCAACCTGAAGCGCCAACTCAAGGCCATCAAAAAGGTCAAGGAGTGGGTAAAAGAAGCCCAGGAGCACCTTGTCAAGATTGTGGGAGAGAAGGAAGGAGTCTCACTTGTAGCTTTCTTGCTTGCACAATGGGGGAATACACACAAAGCTGGAGGCCGAAAACAGTTTTCCTCTTCTTAGTTGTGTAAACCAAAAGAAGACAAGTACATAGAAATAGAAGAACCCTATATATGGGTCTCAAACCAAACTCAACTAACTAAGGTGGCATACTAACTGAGCCACGAACTAGAGTAGATAAGGATAGCTATCATCTAGCTATTATTCATGGGCGGTGTACCAACCGCATCTGCAATTGACAAGTCGGTAACATAAATGCACAACGGTCACCCTGGCATATCACGAGTGGAGCTCGATATCTCAACACTCCCCCTCGAGCTCAATCCCAATTCCTGCACACCAAGCAGGTCTCTGAACTTGCGCAGCTTCTCTGCGCCCAATGCCTTCGTGAATATGTCAGCTACCTGATCCTCTGTGCTGACATAAACTAGATCAATAAGACCTAGTAAAACCCTCTCCCGCACATAGTGATAATGCAACTCACTATGCTTTGTTCTAGCATGATAGACTGGGTTATTTGCCAAGTGTATACTACTCATGTTGTCACAATAAATGACCAACTGGCCCATCTGTAGGCTGATGCATATCATAAAGTAGCTTATGCAACCAAGCTACATCACATGTAGCCATTGCTGCGCCCTTGTACTCATCCTCTGTGCTCGACAAGGCAACTGTAGGCTGTTTCTTGCTGCTCCAAGTGACTGCAGCACTCCCAAAAGAGAACACATATCCACTGGTAGATCGTCTATCAGAAATATTACCAGTCCAATCAGCATCAGTGTATCCATGCAACTGTATCTAAACCCCAGTCTCATAAAATAGTCCATACTGCAATGTGGACTTCACATACCTGAGTATGCATCTAGCCGCATCCAAATGTGGTTTCCTTGGAGCCTGCATAAACTGACTTACCAATCCAACAGCATAGCTCAAATCTGGCCTGGTAATAGTCATATAAATCAAACTTCCTACTATGCGTCTGTACATAGCAGGGTCTTCGAGAAGCTCACCTGCATCTACGCTCAACTTCACATTCTGCTCCAAAGGACCTAAATAGGCTTACAACCTGTCATCCCATATTTGGACAGCATGTCCAATCCATACTGCGTCTGCAAGAGGCATATCCCACTTGGTGATCTAATCACCTCAATGCCCAAGAAATAATGCAGCTCTCCCAAATCCTTCATCTCAAACTTTTGCTTCAATAGCATTTTCACATGAAGGATAACTTCATCACTATCACCTGTGATAATCAAATCATCAACATAAATGACAAGCAACATAATACCTTTCTCTGTTTTTCTCACATAAAGTGAGAAATCTGCCTTGGAAATATGAAAGCCAATAGTGACAAGATACTTTCCTATCTTGTCAGACCATGCTCTAGGTGCTTGCTTCAAGCCATACAAGGCTTTCTTCAACCTGCAAATAAACTCAGGATGAACAGCATGCACATAACTTGGTGGCTGCTCCATATAGACCTCTTCTTGCAAATCACCATGCAAGAATGCATTCTTTACATCCATCTGATGTAAAGACCATCCCTTTGATGCAGCCATAGCAATGACTACTCTTACGGTTGCCATTCTTGCAACTGGACTGAATGTTTCTTCATAGTCAATGCCATATGTTTGTGCATACCCCTTGACTACTAATCTTGCCTTGTATCTGTTCACAGAACCATCTGCGTTGTGCTTCACCTTATAAACCCACTTACAACTAATTGCATTCTTATCTTTAGGCAAAGGTACCAACTCCCATGTAGCATTTGCTTCCAAGGCATCCATTTCTTCATCCATGGCTTTCTCCCATTTTTCTTTTCCCATGGCTTGCTCAAAAGAAGTGGGTTCTGATTCTTGTATCACTTTGACTATATATGCATAGTGAATGGCCGTAAATCCATCATATTTTAGCCTATCCACAGGATACTTAGCTCTGGTAGACCTACGCAAAGTAGGCTCACTTCCAGGTGCTCTCAAAACATCCCTGGTCTTCCTTACTCTAGGTGTAACAATAGAAGGAATACCCAACTCATCATCAATGCTCTATTCTAAGCCACTGGATTCACCATTCACATAAGAGTGACTTGCATTCACATCAAACACGGGCTGATCTACCTTCTCTTTTCCTTTTCGTGATACCTGTATACCGCTATCTGCATTGCTTTGAGAAGATTCTCCTGATCTCAATATGCCTGTCCATGGCGAAGAATGTGAACCACTGCTAGAGGACGCTCCAGGTCCACTAATATTTTGTGACTGCTGCTATGAATTCTGTGCAACATTACCATTTTGTGCATCTACATCGTCAATCACATTTACTGGTTTATACCAGCTACTCATCTCATAAAAAAAAACATCTCTGTTCACTGTAAACTTACGAGTAGAAGGGTTATAGCATCTATACCCTTTCTGTCTGCAGAGAGTAACCAATAAAGATGCACTTCTCAACTTTTGGATCCAACTTGGATCTCAACTCATCTGGCACATGAACATAGGAAATGCAACAAAAAATATTCAAATGAGAAATATCTGGTTTCCTACCAGTATACCTCTCCTCTGGAGTCATCCCATGTATTGCTGCAGTGGGAGTCCTATTCATTATGTAGACTGCTGTAGCAACTGCTTCAGCCCAGTAAAAATCTGGCAAGTCTTTTTCATTGAGCATGGCACGAGATACCTCTCCAATATGCCTGTTTTTCCTTTCTGCAATTCCATTTTGTTGTGGGATATGATTGCATGAATATTGCTACTTTATGCCATGCTCCTGCAGGAACCTTGCAAACTCATTTGAGAGGTACTCTCCCCCTCCATCTGACCTTAGGCATTTTATTTGCAGGCTTGTTTCTTTTTCAACCATAGCTTTAAGAGTTTTGAAATGCCCAAAAACTTCACTTTTCTTTTTCATAAAATACACCCAAAATTTTCTGCTATAGTCATCAATAAAAGTGACAAAATAATGACAGCCTCCAAGAGATGCAGCTTTAGTAGTCCACACATCAGAGTGGATTAATTCCAATGGCTTCTTACTCTCTTGAACATGTCTAGGAAATGGTTTCCTTGCCTGTTTTCCAAACTGACAGGCTTCACATACCTTATGCATTTCTGCAACCTTGAATTTAGGCAATCCTGCAACAATATTTTGGGCCTACATTGATTTAAGTCGCTATACATTAACATGAGCAATGCGTTTATGCCAGATATCAATATCTGCAACTGCACCGGTCCCATGTGCAAACATTGCTGCACTCAATTCAGGTATGTCTGCATCCAATGTAAAAATTCTGCCCTTCGTCTTTCCTTTTGCTATCAAGCGACCTTTATTTTTTATATCCTCAACAAAGCATCCATGAGGATTAAATCTGACCTGCAAGCCCTGCTCAACCATTTGACCAACAGAAACCAGATTCTTGGTGATATTCGGGACATGAAATACATCTGATAGGTATTTCTTTTTCCCATCCTGCATAGACAAATGAATTTTTCCAATCTGCACAATAGAATGTGCACCAGTATCATCACCAGTCTCCACAAATCCTGGTTTTTTCATTTTTCTTGCATCCTGCATCCATTCTGCATGACCTGTCATGTGGTTTGATACATCTGAGTCAACATACCACACTTCATTGCTTTCTTTTGCACTTGTCACAGAATTGTTCATGTGCTGCACCATAAACAAATGCTCATTTCTGTCATCACCCTGTCTACTAGAAGATGCATAATTTCCTTGTTGCAATTTTCCATTCATGATGTCATTCTGCTTTTTATAGCAGTCTTTAGCCATATGATCCATTTTACCACAGTAGTAGCATTCAACATTGTTGTTTGCATTTTGGCCTCTTTGCCATCCACCACGACCTCTTTGGCTCCCCCTGCCTCTAGAGTTACCACGTCCTCCTCTATAGGACTGGTTTTCTTGAGTCTGCTACATATTCTGATTTCTACCACGGCCTCCAGATCAGCCTCCTCTACCTCTGCCTCTACCTCTTCCAACATTTGAGTAGAAGAAAGTTTCTTTTGAAGTTCCTCCTGAAGAAGATGCACCACCATTTCTCTGCTTCTCAGAAATTAGAAGAGCAATCAACTCCTCAAAATCAGGAAATCTTTCACGAACTGAAATGGATGTCCGAAACTGTGCATAATCCTTTCCTAGACCATTCAAGGTCACAGAAACTAAGTCATCATCTTCTATTGGCGACCCAATGGAAGCAAGTGCATCTGCAATCTTCTTCACCTTCATGTGATAGTCATTGATGTTCATACTTTCTCTTTGCACATTATGCAACTCTTGCTTGAGCTGCATTTTCCTGGCTTGCGTATTTGTGCTATACATTTTTGACAAAGTATCCCATGCCTCCTTTGGCGTATTTGCATCCTGAATATGCGCAATCATAGAGTCTGAAATACTGATAGACAGCCAGTACATAACTTTCCTGGCTCTCTCATGCCATGCTTTAAATGCCTGCATTTGCTGTTGATTGGGAACATCACGAAGAACTGGTTCTTCTTCATTTCCAGCAACAAATTCCCAATATCATTTTCCCATAAGGAAATTCGTCATTCTAAACTTCCATGCTTGGAAGCTATTCTTGTCAAGCTTTTCAATGACAATCTGTGAAAGAGAATCAGACGCCATTACAGAACACTGCAAAAAATTCTGTCACTGCAAAGAACACAGCTTCAGCCTCACAAGGGCAAATCTGCAAAACTGACGAAAGTGGTATTTGACCACACAGTCACTTCCTAGTGACGATTTTGCATCAACATGCAACAAGGATGATTCTGTAACTCCCAATGTCTCTACGCACATGCATATGATGCAATTTCTACAGTAACTTTTCACCGACCTGTAGAACAGTGGTCGCACAGCATAAAACATGGCCTTTTCCTAAGTGCGTGTAGAAAACTTCCGCCTCCAAAACAGGCCCCGAAATGGCCTCAAATCAAAAAATAGGGTCACAAAGGGCTAAAGCCCTTTCCCGCAGCATATACTGCCCTCTTGCTTCACCGCGAAGGGTGTCTCAACCTGAGACAATGCACTCTTGCACTTTCCGGCTGTGCTACCTGTAGAGACTTGCTCCCAAAACAGAAAACTGAAAGCAACATTGGTCCTCTTACCAGAACATAGCGAACTTGGTCTGTTTTCTTGAGCTCCTTACCACGAACAAGGCTCTGATACCATGTCAAGATTGTGGGAGAGAAGGAAGGAGTCTCACTTGTAGCTTTCTTGCTTGCACAATGGGGGAATACACACAAAGGTGGAGGTTAGAAACAGTTTTCCTCTTCTTAGTTGTGTAAACCAAAAGAAGACAAGTACATAGAAATAGAAGAACCCTATATATGGGTCTCAAACCAAACTCAACTAACTAAGGTGGCATACTAACTGAGCCACGAACTAGAGTAGATAAGGATAGTTGTCATCTAGCTATTATTCATGGGCAGTGTACCAACCGCATCTACAATTGACAAGTCGATGACATAAATGCACAACGGTCACCCTGGCATATCACGAGTGGAGCTCGATATCTCAACACACCTGAAGGATGTCGAGCCCATATTAGAAGATGAGATCGACGATCTCTCAAGCGTAAGCACACCAATCTTGCCTCCATGACCAAATTCGAGGGACACAGTTGTACCACAAGTAGTGCCGCTTAAATAGAGCCTACATGCTACGGGCCACCAAACCAGTCATGGCCATTGGCCAAGAAACATAGAGCTAGGAGAGAGACAAGCAACTAACAACCTCCACACCATGCTAGTGACCACCCCCGTGACTCTAAGCTTGGGAGATCTGCTTAGGCAACATTCGATGCTGTGGCGAGAGTTGAAGTAGTGGGTTGAGGGGTCGACGGAGCAGATGATGCAGAAACAAAAATACTGAGTTAGACACTACACTCAATGCCAAAATTCTTGCAAGCCAATGCTTTTTGGGAAGGCACCGAAATGCATGCAGTCTTATTGGTCCTAGCTCTAGGAGACACCATAAGAAAGGGAATTGTAGACACAGTAGCAGGAGTTAGTGTGCTGAGCCACATAGTACTCCAGGCTTGGGGTAACCTGCATATTGATGAAAATGCTAGGTTCAATGTCACCCTAGGCAATGGAATGAAAGTGCGGCCATTTGGAGTATTATAGAATTGGCCATTGAAGATCGCAGGAATCTAGTTCTTGGTTGAATTTATAGTCATGAAGGGAGTAGACTATGACATCCTCTTAGGCCCCAGCTCTAGATGCGCAATGCACAGGGGTCATAGAAGACTGGGGTAATGGTCTAATCTTCTTAGGCAATCGAATGGAGGCAATAAGAGTAAAGATGGATACATGGAAGACCACACTAGTCGACCTTGATGCCATCTCCACCATGCTGAAGGGTGACACACAGATTATAAAATCTTACGGGCCACTGTCCAAATATATCCACTGTCCTAAAGATGAGCGAGATTGGATGCGCGCTCTCGTGATGATAGATATGCCATTCTTAGACAGTAAGGAGTACAAGTAAGCTGCTAAGACAGTTGATAAGCCTAGAGACTCACCCTTAGTGCCACAACCACCTAAGACCAGATGCACCAAAGGCTACTTGTCAGTCCACTTGAAGCACTGAAGGTTGAAGGAAGAACAACAGAAGCAGCCTAGGGATTGATTTATGGGATTGAGCATATAGACTAGGTCTTGCCCATATAGTGATTGTATTGAAGAAGAATAGAAAGATCAGAGTGTGCATCAACTACAAGAAGGTAAACCTTGCTACTAAGAGGGATAATTATCTATTGCCATACATTGAGCACATGCTTGAGAGAATAGTGAGCAAAGAAGCCTACAGTTTTTTGGATGACTTCTCAGGATACAATCAAGTGCAAGTGCACCCTGACGATAGGCATAAGATGACTTCTCAGGATATAATCAAGTGCAAGTGCACCCTGACGATAGGCACAAGATGACTTCTCAGGATACAATCAAGTGCAAGCGCACCCTGATTGCTAGACCCTTGTACAAGCTACTGATAATATTCAAATGGACTGAGAAATGCCAGCACATATATGAGGAATTGAAGAAGGCTCTAACCACCATCACAGTAATCTTAAGAGCCCAGGATTGGAACACAACCTTTCATGTTCATATTGACACTTCTTTGAAATTCACAGTAGGAGCTGTGTTGTGCTAGCTTGGTGACCACAATCTAGACTAGCTAGTGAGATTTGCTAGCAAAAAACTCATGGATACAGAAATGAATTACTCCACAACTGAATGAGAGGGGTTAGCCATGGTATTTTCCGTAAAAAAAATTTGGCATTATCTTTTGGCTAGGTCCTTTATTTTCTTTGTTGACCATCAAGCCTTGTCATATCTAGTAAACAAACCTTGCGCTACAGGACACATAGCTTGATGGTTACTTCTACTTCTTGAATTTTACTTCTTCATTGTCATATGCAAGGGAAAGCAACACTATATGGATGATCATATGTCTCGCATACCCACGGGAGAAGCCGTTGGACAGGGCATTGGTGACAAATTTCTAGATGCACATCTATTCACCCTATCTAGCAAAAGAGATATGTTTAGAGCCGACTTGATGCCATACTAGGTAGACAACATAGTCCAAGTGCTTGAGCATGGACTACCTGACAGACCCATAAAAAAGGCCTGATTGAGTGACTCATTCTCAAAATCCAACCCTATCAGTTAATAGCAGGTCAACTCTTTTGGCTAGGGCAAGACGGATTGCTGTGGAGATGTGTACGTGAGCACAAAATGCACAATATACTAGTTGAGGCACACAACGGAATTGCAAGAGGACACTTCAGAGGAGTTACGATAGCCTGCAAGGTGCTACAATCTCAATTGTGGTGGCCCACACTTTCCTAAGATGCGGCACGATTCATGAAACATTATGACTAGTGCCAACAGACCAAGGTGCCAGTTTGCAAGGAAAACATGAAGCTAAATCCCATCATTGCAAGATAACCATTCGAGAAATGGGGGATTGACTTCATCATGCCTATCAGTCCCGTGGCTCAATATTCACAAGCCAAGTACATCATCATTGCCACTGATTATCTCACAAAGTGGGTGAAAGCTCGAATCACCAGGAAGAATGATGCACAAAACATTGCTAAGTTCTTATGGGACAAGGTAATCTCTCGATTTGGCTACTCCATCAAACTTGTCAATGATCAAGGAACACACTTCATCAATGAGGTGATTGCTCATCTCCTGTCCATCTTCGTGATCATCCATCGAAAATCCTCACCCTACTATCCTCAGGCAAATGGCCAGGTAGAATTAAAAAAATAAGATTTTGGTAAATGTCCTGACCAAGGTAGTCTTTGTTCGTGTGGCGACTGGGATAACTGCCTATCAGATAGCCTATAAAACAGTTGTGGAACAGACTCCCTTCAGGTTGACCTACAAAATTGAGGCAATTATACATGTATAATTCTTCGTTCCTAGCTTGAGAATCACTATTCAAGAGGGATAGAAGGGAAAGGAAGCATGGACAAAATGTCTAGTTGAGCTAGAATACTTACGACTTCTAACCACTCATGCGCTGATCTACAAAAAGGCACAACATAAGAGCTAGTTTGACAAGCATGTCAAAGCAATGAGATTTCAAACAGGGTGGCTTAGTACTATTGTAATCGGTCAAGGGACATAAGCAGAAAATGAAGTTTAGGGGGTTAGGACTTTTCAGAGTTCGCACCATAAGCCGAATCGGTAATGTAGAACTCGAAACCCTAATGATTGAGGAAATACTTTTTTTTAATGGTAGCCATGTAAAGAAGTACTACCCTCCCGCACACAACTACATGAACCCCCAATGCTAGAAGCCTCTATTAATGTATGAGTAGCCACCATTATGGAGATTGAAGATGAGGATGAGGAAGCCATAGCTCCGGTTTATTTGTGCATGAGCATTACAACCCATCAGACACATGCCATTGATGCCTTGATCGATGAGGGCATTGAATTTAATATCTAGACTCATGATCATTGGACTCAAATCAAAAAACCATAGTTATAGCCCACTAACACTAAACTCAGCCCATTTGGGGGCCGATCATATGCATTTCTAAGAAAGTGAAAAGTTGCAGTCTCTATTGAGTCTAAAAGCTTGCCCATGATCTTTTATGTGTTGTCAAACACAAAAGATGCAGGTATGGAATCACTGTTAGGATGAACCTTTAAAAAGCAAGCCCATTATAATGTTGACTACCAATCGCAGTGTGTTCACCTGGCCATGGGCAACGTATGAATCGCCACACAACTTTCAACAAGGGCTACGCGACTCCATCACAGTCCATAAAGTCACCGATAGAGAAACCCACCATCAAGCCTAAGGAGGGGGGTTGTGATTCATCACACCACCCGCCAAACCTCACCATTAGCAAAAAGCCGACCAAAAATCTAAAACCCTTGAACACTAGTTCAAATGGGTACCAAAACATCCAAGATCGCCAATAGAAGCACCCAAACCATGAGCTCGCAAGGCTAGGAACCTTCCCTCGAATCCTAGGAGGCCTAGAAGAAACTACAGGCATTAAAAAATGGTCAAATGGGTCCCCAAGACCTTATTGCAAGCACAAGGATATTACGAGGGTAATACCTAGATTTGGGTACCTAAAGCCAAGACAACTAAGGACACTACGCAAACATCACCCTCAAGCTTGATCACATGAAGCATCAAGATGAATCAAGCATCAATGCCACAAAAGCCTTTGGCTGTAGGGCCCATTGCCCTTCCAAAACCTAAACCCATTGAGACTCAACAAATCTATTGACCCAAACCATAGCCCCCTACTCCTAAACCGCCTCAACCTTGCCTTACTAGTACCCCAACCACTACCCAAGCATCTAGTAGCATGCCACCCACCGCACTGGCCATGCCTAGTGCACTAAGGCAACAACCCCTGCTAGAACCACAACTAGAATTACACTTGTCAAACAACTGTTGAACTGCCAAGCCCCCAACCAAACCTCAACCACCTTGTCAGCCTTAGACCCTCTTACTAGCAGAGATCCATTCTAACCTTGGCTGTAGACTTAGATGAGAATACATGCGACGACTTGGTTTCTTGCCTCAGATGCATGGATGCAACGTTTACCATGCTTGCTAAAAGCTATGATAGACTGGGGCTTAGGTCTTTTGGATGAGCTTTTAGCAACAAAAGTGTGAACGCTACCTTGCTCATGGGAGGAATCTAAATTCTTATTTGTCAAAACTTCCTAGGTAGCTGAGGAATTCATTGCCTTTGAGCTTTCCATTGAACAAGCATGCAAACAACACCTTATCACATCTTATGACAAGAGCAAAGTCCTTGCCCCACGGCCTAGGAAATTGAGGAGTTGAAGCAGCTCGTTGACAATGACTTGTCTTTCTTATGCAAATGATATGCTCTTCGACTTCAATGGGAACTAGAAGGAGGCCAAATCATGACAAATGTTGAATAGAGACACATGATTGAAACCTCGGAGTATGACTCGACATATGTAACTCCAACTTCCTGTAGGGTATTGAATCCCTTGAGGACCATAGTAGTGGGCATCCCTATTTAGATTGAATCCTCACAAAAGAGGAGCTTCATATTGCTAGCAGAGTCGACTCCGTTGCTTGATGTCCTCACTTACATCACACATGTAGGCATTCGATCCTGCAACATGGACCATTATGATCAAATGGAATACAAACCCAATTTTCGTCCTTGGCTCATGCAAAAGCAAACACAGTAACCAAGCAGGAAACACCCTTAACCTCTTAACCTATAATCCTAGGAAGGATTCTTCTTATTTCCATAGGGGGAGGGGGTAAGGTGGAAATAAGAATAAAACTCAAAAGAAAAGGAAAACAAATCAAAACCAATTCATGGTTAAGAAAAAGGGTCATAAAATTTGGAATGTATGGACTGCTTGAGGGAGATGTTTAATTCTATAACTAAGCATTTCAATTCTGCAAGCATGTGATCTTTTTCCTCTGCAAATAATTGTTTTGAAAAGTACTAATGGTGAACATGGCTTCATGATAGGCTCCCATCATGGCAGGCCAAGAGAAAGCAAGCAAGTTACCATTTTCAAAAGAAGAGCAGGCAAAATATGACTTTTTGTGGAAACAAGAGCCTTTAATCAGTTTAAGTTTTGAATTTGGAGGATGTTGCCATGGAGGAACAAGCAGTGAAGCAGATTGTTGAAAATGCCATCTACAAAAGTACATGAAGGCAATTGGTCAAGGAGTGGACTACATCCAATGCGTGAAGTTCCTCTAGACCTTTGGTAGGAACCGCAGTATTCTGACAGTGCAGGAAAGAGAAGAAACCAGCCAACTCCAGATCGAGTTGACTCTAGAGTTGGTGGAGAAAGCATTGGGCCTAGCTAATAAGGTGGAAAGGCAGCTGAAGAGAGATGTGTATGCCGTAAGGTGATGGTCCACACAACCGATGGCATTGGCTTGGCAGACATCCCCAACCGTGAAATCTAGCTCCAGGCCAAAATGATGCACACACTGTTCTCTAGCCAAAGCTACAACTCAATAATGAACCGAATCAATGTGCCTATGCTGGAGAGAATTGCAACAAGATCTCTTAATGAAGTGAACCTAAATCGCTTTGTGTGGAAGACCATTGAGTCTTTAATAAAAGCACTGGGCAACAGGAGGAAGACCATCAGGAGGAGAGTCCCCTACTACCAAGGCAAAAAGAAAAGCGTCATCCTCAAAGGCCTCTACCATCAGATTTGGTGGGATTTTGATAGCTATAATAAGGGACGGGGGAAGGACAAGGTGAAGGAGGAGTCAGAGAAACACTAGAGAGGTCACCTCATCCTCACCATGAACAATAGCCACACTCCAATGAAAGGACGGGGAGTGATGATAAGGAAGGAGAACAAGAAATGCCAAGTAGCCAATGAAATCCCAAAAATCCAAAGAAGACGGATTCACAAGAGAAGGCCGATGAGGAAAGTAAGAAAAAAGGAAAAGCAAACTTACAAAAATCTAAAAAAGAGTCTAAGAAGGAAGAGGAAGAGGGGAAGAAGAAAGAAAATGAAAAGTCAGAGAGGTTGAAAAAAGAATCAAGAAAATCTAAGGAGGAGAGAAAAAGGAAGGAAGATGAAGACATGGCTCTAGCAACATGTCTATCTATAGAGCAGCAGTGCAGATAGGACAAGCTGGGTGCCGTGAGCCCATCTAGAGATGAAGGTCACACCACCCATAGTGAAATAAGGCAAGGATAAGGTCCCAATCGATCCCATCCCTAGTCTCCTAGTGCCCACCACCCCCACAGCCATATCCACACCAAGCTCCATGGCCAAAGTGGATGCTAGCAACCTCATGGCCTGGGTATAGTACTTTGTTAAGAAGGAAATGGCCCAAGGAACGGGAGAAGGTACCCCCATAATAGGAACTAAAGGACCCGGCAGAGCAGATGTTGAGTCTAGGCAGGATCCCAAGAGGCAGAAGAGGTGGAAACCTCCACAACCTCCATTCCCACGACATAGTTGCCACTTGCAGACTATGATGAATACGTCAAGGAACTTCTCTTATAGCTAGAGGTGGAAGAGGTGGAAACCTCCACAACCTCCATTCCCACGACATAGTTGCCACTTGCAGACTATGATGAATAGGTCAAGGAACTTCTCTTACAGCTAGAGAAGTCAAAAGAGGATAAGAAGATAGCAATGGTTGGCTAAATTAGAGGCAAAAAAGGAGGCTATGGCTGCATTCCAATTAGAAAAGACTTGTCAAGTAGCCATGGGCCAAAGGGAGATAAGTGAGCTGAAGGAGCAGCTGCAAGCCAAGGACTAAGCAGAAATCGATTGGCAGGCAAGGTTGGATGAAGAGACTCAAGCCCTAGTGAGCCTGCAACACCATAATGACAAGCTCCTAGGGCTCTATGAAGACCTGAAGGGGAGATGGAAAAGGTCTATAAAGCCACAAAAGAGTTAGAGGTGGCAAGAGAGGAAAGGCCATGTAGGTACCAAAAAGAGATAGAGAATTTGAAAAAAGTGGCAACCTTGGAGCAGGAGGAGCAACAGAGGTTGAAAAGAGAGATTGAAGATCAAGAGTAGAGGTTGATGATATTGGCTCAAAGGCAAGGAGAAAAGCTTGAGGAAATGAAGAAGTGTCCAGAGGATTGGGTGAACCATAATGAGAGAAGAGTCAAAGCTTTGGCGTGCCGTCTAGCTTAGGTGGAAAAGGACAAAGTGTTAGCTAAGAGCAGACAGAGGCCGCCCAAGTGAGTTTTGAAGCCCAGCAAGAGCCCAACAATGCGCCTTCTTGAACACATTGCTATGGAAGCCACTCAAACAAAGGAAGGGGAGGCCGGTTTGACTCCATAAAGAAGAAGCTAGGGATAGCACGCATGGCCCTAAGAGTAGGCTTGCAGATGCCAGTGCAACCCGTGAGTGTCAGCCTTGGCCTTGAGAAGCAACGAAACTATCTACTACAAGAAGGCTTGACTCCACAAGAAGTCGATGCATTAGGGTTCGCTAAGGGGGCAGAACACGAAGACCAACAAGGAGAAGAGGCTAGCATAGCTTTAACATGGGACCTCACAAAGAAGAACTTGTCCCACAACCTCCTTCCCCATGCCCAAATGAACAATAACAGTAAGCTTTAATGCTGAACTTGTGATTGGGAGCAACAATAGACTACTAGGGAGCCCTTCAACTTTAATTTTTGTTTTCCTGTCGACTTGCACAAAGTACTGCCAGTCAAGATGATGGAAGAGGTGATTAATGTTGGAAGCAGGCTAGGAGACAAATGGACCTCGGAGAGAGAGCAGAATCCCACCCTATGGGGGATCAAGGATGCAGATTTTAGGTTGGATAAAGTTTTTGAAGTGCCTAGGGCTATGAAGGGCTATGAGTGCCAACCTACATGGAGGAGGTACATTTTTTATGTAAACCTAGATGCCCGGATGGTTTTTTCTAACACCCTACCCTTCGTGAGGAATACCCCAACCTTCATGCCATATCTGGGAAGGGCAGGAGTGGATTTTAACCCAAGCATCCATGGTCCGTATGACTTTTCATGGATCTACAATGCCAGTGCTACTAAATCCAAAGAGGTCCTCATTTTCATGTTAGAGGACCTATATGGTTCAATAGTCCACTTCATTGACGAAGTCTCTTCGTGTCCCAATCCCGCCTTCATCACAACCTGTAATTATCTTAAACTGCTAAGGATACTACTTAGATAGGATCTCGCACCACAAGAGCATCGCCTTCCATCCCTCTTTTTTGATCCCAATGAAATAGTCAGTTGCACCATGGCCAGATTGATGGTGCGAGCTGCTCTACTTCCTTTATTTTTCTTAGCCCTCATAGAAGATATGAATGATAGCTGCTTTACTTACTGCAATCATCCATTTCTTTCCATCACCACTCTCCAAGTACGCCTAAACCTCAGAGGGTACATGCAGAGGTGAAAATTCCTTAGTAAATCTCGTAAGTCCCCCAACTCCACCCTCTCCTAACGTGGATGACAAAGATTATCCCTCCTCATGACTATGTAATTCAAAGAGAAAGAAAAGAAAAGAAAAACAAAGAAAAGAAGAAGAAAACAAAAAGCAAAAGAAAAAGAAAAGAAAGAAGAGAATAAAAATGAAAAGAGAAGGAAATCACAAGAAAAAGTAGTTAACTCCACATTGGCCACAATCATTGCACCTAGGGGTTCTCAAGCTAGGCGCATCTGGTGGCCTTGGTTGTTGGCTCCGTGTCTAACCCCCTAGCCCCTCTTTTGATTCCCCTATAGTAGTGGGAGCTCACGCTAAACCGCCAAGACCCACAGACCACTTATTGTTTCAAGTGTTTCAAGCAAGCTCTCATGGCTATCTCTCACCTAGTAGATGCGTCATCAATCGTCTCGAGGTGTAGTGAGCTTACCTTGATGCTGAAATGAGTTGCCTTCTCTCGCACATGCTGGTAGCTCCACGATCCTAGATGCTAGCTCAAGCATTCTCAAGCCTCCTGCATCTCCAAGCTCCATCCACCATAGTCGCGTGCGCGAGAAAAGAGAAGAATAGAGAAGAGGAGATGGTGAAGAGCTTCACCATCTTGATCCCTCACTCCCACACCCTCACTCACTCCCTCATACTCTCACACTCCCTCTCTCAAGCGCACACACACAAGGAAGGTGAAGAGAAGAAGATAAGAAGAGAGGACTCTTGTTAGCCACACACCAAAGAATGAGCTTTCATTTACTTTTTGAACTTTATATACAAACCCTAAAATCCCATGGGCACCCATCCCTTTTTACATGACCGGCCATTGTGGCAAGGTCCATTTTTCTAATTCCCTCTTCTTGCTTCATGCCCTAAGCCTATACCCATCTATTCTTTTACAAAAGGCACAGGAGGGAGCTTGGAGGTCTTTTACAAGAGTTTTTAGAGTTTTTAGAGGTGCCTTTCATTAAAAATTGCGCTTTTTGCCTCAACTTAGCTTTAAGGGCAGCCTCTATGCCTTTGCTATTTTTCCATCATTTTTCCACTTTTTCCTTCATTTTTCCACCATCTCGAATTGAGGTTAACATCCCCACATCATGCTTTAGGCACATCAGGGGCAGGACATACCTAGGGAGGTCACATTTGTGGTTAGACATGTCACCCTAAGCTACATCCACCACACCTCCCTTATGCACAAACTAGGTTCTCAAGTATGGGACAACACCCAAGCTTGCCTGTGAGCACAATGCACCACATGGTAAGGTAGACATTCCCCATAGATACCACCCTTATTCTTTCAGGTAAAGACAAATGCTACAAACCACTGACATCGGAGGCCTTGCCATCCACTCTACATACCCTCAGCCTTCAATAATGCAACCATCATTTGCCAAAGCTTCTCACCTAATGCCAATCCACACAAAGCCCCACCATCAACTCGAGAACCACCCTTCAAAGAACCAGACCCTCATCAACAAAGAGCCGCAAGTGCCATGGTACTAGCACTCATCTAGGAGGGGGGTAATGTTAACTCCAGTTCAAGACAAAGAAAAAAGAAGTAAAGAATACAGATGCAACAGAAGAAGCAGGATGAAGAACAACCAAAAGAACAAGGGTGGCCTCAAAAATCAAGTCAAAGGCAAAGGCACATTTTTAAATGCAAAGTGCCCCTAAAACTTTTGTAAAAAGAGTGCCAGACTCCCTGCTGTGCAGATTGTAAAAGGTAGAAGAGCATAGGTAAAGAGATAGGGCAAATAGAAGGGAATGGGAAAAGAGGACCTTGCCATAATGGCTGGTCATGTAAAAAAGGGGATGGGTGCCCAAGGGATTTAGGGCATGTATAAAAGACAAAAAGTGAATAGAAGCTCGTTCTTTGGTGTGTGGCAAAGTGTACTCATCTTCTTCTCTTCTCCTTCTTGCTTGCTTGTGTGTGCTTGAGAGAGAGAGTGTGAGAGGGTGAGGATGAGCGATCTTGGAGGTGAAGCTCTCCATCATCTCCTCTCTTCTTCTCTTCTCTTCTCTTCTCTTATCTCGCACTCAGCTATGGAGGATGGAGCTTGGAGGTGGAGGCCTGAGGATGCTTGAGCTTGCATCTCGAATCGTGGAGCTATTGATGTGCTTGAGGGAGGAGGCAACTCATTCGAGCATCAAGGTAAGCTCACTAAACCTCGGTAGGATCGAAGGTACATTGGCTAGGTAAGAGATAGCCATAGGTGTTCTCTTGAAACGATTTAAACAATAAGCGGTCTGTGGGTCTTGGCAATTGAGTGTGAGCTCTTCTCTGCAAAGTTGCAAACCTACTTGGTATCAATTGCCTTTATTCGAGGAGGCAAATCACATAATAACCAAGTATCATTTTTGATAATAACATCATACTCAGATTGCTTAGTAGCCATCCAATCTTATGAATTTTGTGCCTCTTCAAAAGTCACAAACTCATCCTCATCACACAAATTAGAAATAGCCAATGCATAACAATCTAATGCATAAGAGGCATTATGAGAGTCCAAATGAGTATGACTAGCCAATGGTGTATGCAACTTATTATCACATGATGTTTGCACCAGCTATTTTGAGATAGTGCTAGAATGCTCCATCTCTAGTCTCTCATCAAGAAGTGCATCATTCATATTTGCATCAGAAATAGCTAATCTGCATTATCATGACAAACTTACATAAGCTAAAAAATTACCTCATTTGTGGTATGTACAAAGCATCCATAAGTGTGAAAGTACTGCTATTAATAATAGTCGACACAATTTTTCTAACTTCTTTGACATGATAAGAGGAGTTATTGGTACATGTCATAGTATTGCCCTTAGGAGCTTGCTCAAGGAAAGTGAACAAATTGCTTTATGGTACTACTATCAAAGTACCATATATCTAAATCCACAAAAGATATAGAAGTCTCATATAAAGAAAGGTCAAAATTGCATTGTGCACTAAATGCTCATTCTATATCTTGCACAACATTTGGAGATTTTAATAGAATGAGAGGAATCTATTGCAACAACCATACTAGCCTCTTTCTTCTTAGTTCCTTTCGCAGCCTTTAGGACAATCCTTTATGATATGATATTTTGCCTTACAATACCTACAAAACATATGATTCTCTTTTTTCTTCTCATTCTTATCAACCTTCTTTGTCTAAGTAGCATCTGCAAATTTTTGCTTACTAGTAGAAAATGAAGCTTTTCCTTTACCTTTCTAACTAGCCACAAAAACTTAGCTTGCAATACACATAATGGACCTATTTTGTCTAGATTATTCCTTTTGTAGCAAAATAGAAATCAACTCATCAAATAACAAAGCATTCAAATTGCATTTCATCATCATAGGAAGAGTAGATGCAAAACTCTAATAAGAATCAATAAGACCATTGAGAACAATATGCACAAGTAAACAATTTGGAAAAATCTCATCTACAACAATCAACTTCTCCTTGCTAGATGACAAAGAAAAGATAAAAGTGGGTGTTTTTCCATTTCCTAGCCGATTGGAGAAGCCAGTGGATCCTATCAAAGAGTATAACTTGGTCAAATACCTAGATATCTTTAAACCAAACCTAACATTTTGACAATTTCTCTTGCTATTTCCCAGCTGTTGAAAGAAATTTAAAAGCATATTGACAAAGAAGATGAAGCTTAAGGATTGCTCCCACAGCTACCCCCAAGTCCAATAAAGCCCTAGAGCCTATGAAAGAAGTGGATGTGGCTAACGCCTTCCTCGATCCTGATACCGCAGAGATTGGTGTCTGGATTGAAGGTTGCTTTATTACAGATGTATTAATTGATGGAGGCTCATCAGTGTGAACATAATGACGAATGTGACAATGAAGGATCTAGGTTTGGAAGGTATGCAACCTCCACAATGGCTTATTAGACTTGCAGACCAAAGCAGAATTAAGACTTTGGGCATTCTTCCATACGTGAAGACAACTCTCCAAGACGAGATTATTATCTGACTTATTTGGTGGTAAAACCAAATTCCTACGGGATCTCATATCCTTTTGAGAGCTGAATTTTGGGACCCGTTTTTGAAGCACTGGAGCCCATTTTCGGAGCAAAAAAGTGGTCGGGAGGTGTCAAAGACCAAATTTTCATGCAAAATTGAACGGTTGCGGATTGATGAGCTAGAGTTTTTCTAGATGGAGTTCCAAGCCAGGAACCCAACGCAAGTCTTGGTTCATTGATTGGAGTCCATTTGACCCCCCATTTAATGCTCGCAAGGTTTGGTGTTATAAAGTAGCTATTGGATCTGGGAGTTGGAAAGTGCGTAACGAAGGCCAAGTTGATGGATTTCAATGCTTGAAGCCATCTGTCCGGACGGATCTCAAATCAGAGTCTGTTTGCCCACCCGAAACTGAAATATCCACTTGCAGGACATTGTGAATACAAAAAGATAAAATGATTATTTTAAAAGTTTTAATCTTAGGCTCAATAAAAGCCTCAAACTAATGAAAAATTTGATGAATGGGGGGGGGGGGGGGCGCAATTTTTTTTGTGCCCTCTCAAAACCTGATCGGTGCCTCTTCGATTCACATCTGTTGAGAGAGAGAGAGAGAGAGAGAGAGAGAGAGAGAGAGAGAGAGAGAGAGAGAGAGAGAGAGAGAGAGAGAGAGAGAGAGAGAGAGAGAGAGAGAGAGAGAGAGAGAGAGAGAGAGAGAGAGAGAGAGATTCTTGATTAGGGTAGAGAGAGAAAGGAGATGATTGTGATCTTGCTGATTTTTATGGAGGATTTCAAAATTTGATTTTCTAGTATTTCTCTCTCCTCTCTCGTCTTTGCGGTTGTTTATATGCATCAATTCAAGAGAGAAGGGGGAGGGTTATGATGAAGAATCTGGAGCAAATGATGATGCTAGAGTGATGGAGGATGTAGATCGGGCTGAGAGAGTGCATCAACATCAAGGAAGAAGTGTCAACGGCCTCCCGTCTATGAGATATGAGCCTCGGAATCACGGTTTCTATGCGTAAGTGAGCAGTTGTTTTATTTTATGGAAAATGATTGAAGAAAGTGCTTGATTTTGTTTGTTCTTGATTTTCCATGTTACATTCTCTCTGAAATATGAAAGAAAAACAAAAAAATATGACGATATAATAATTTTCCGCAAAACATGCAAAACTCGCAAGTTGTGGTTTTTATAAAAATAATAGAATTTTGGGTTTTTGTTGAGTGTTTTGGGATCCTATGGGATGAAAATGAATATGGAAATGATGTTGAGTGTCCTTGATCAATAAGAACTCATAATTCTGAAATATCTCATTTTTATGAGAAAATAAATGGAGAAAATAGAAAAAATAAGAGAAAATTTAGTTTTATGACTAAAAAATTAGAAAAAAAATACATTTTATATTTGTGAGGGTATAGCAACGCTGGAGCATGAGGATTAAGCCTCAGTCAAGCCTTGTTTCTATGTTAGAGTATGTTTTTATCCATTTTTATATGAAAAATTACATACAAATGAACCCTAAACCTACCCAACGAATGCAAATCATAAACGATAGGAGGGAAAATGGTTTGTGAGAGTGGGTAATTGCTTAAAATGAATCAAATTCTGATCTATTTCTCTATGCACAACATATAGGACGGATTATCGTTTGAATTAAGGAGACTAGTAGTAGGAAGAAATTTGGTACTGGTCTCTATCAACGCAGCATGTACAATTAGCTTGAAAATCATTGAAGGGTTGTTTTTGCACTTCACCTAGCTAGTTTCAAATGATAAAATGCTTGACCACAATGGTCATCCATACTTGCATTGAGCATAACATGGTATCAAACCCGGATGCATTGCAATTGCTTTCTGAACATTGACCTACGTGGAGTGTGTAAGGAAACCCGAGCTATAGGGTAGACGAACGGTTTCTTGGGACAAGCTTGGTAAGGAAATATCAAATCTTCTGGATCGTTCAAAATATATAAGAGTAGACATTGCTCCTATGTGCTTTATGTTAGAATAGTACATCGAGGGGTCAATTCTCTCGGTGTAGGAGAGCTGTAGTGGGGCCATGACATTCAGCCGGAGGGGTTGCCTCCTATGTTTGTGTTGCATGGTATATTATATCGAGATGTATGGGATCTCCCTCTGATGAGCAGGGAAGGATAATTGTTGGACTATGTTCTACTACAAACGCGATATCTAAGTAGCAATTAGGGTAGTGTGTCCCTTGGATGCTCTTGGCCGCGAGGCCGTGTGGGGTTGTCTTTTGAGAGTGTTAGAGAGGCTCTGCTAGTGCGTATAGCCAGTATTCGGCCCGCTTTTGGTCCCGACAGGTGGTGTGTTTGCGGAGAGCCACTAATAAGTGGCAATTTCCGTGCGTTGGTTGATTGGGACCTATTCTCTAGTGTATACTAGAAATTAGTGAGCTAGACTCACAAGACCGTCAAGCGGAGCTCCAAAAGCAAGAAATGGCTGAACGAGCTAGACAGTGGGGCGAGACAAATATAAAATATTCTCTGCAAAGAAGTGGCCTAATATCCTTACAAATGCAGGGTCTTGGTAACCGTAGTTTGATGCACAGTCCGCTAGGCGGAGAAAGCTCTAGTACTTCCCTCCTCCAATTAGTCCCTCCACTTCAAGTGGAGCTCTAGTTCTGGTTGTTCGAACCCGTGCAACAAATCTGGTTGTTACCATGGCAGCACAACCTATTGCTATACTTACTGGAACAGTGGATTTGCGAGCTTTAGGTTTCCCCCTACCTATCTTTAATGGGTTAGCGAAAGAAGATGTGGAACTACACATCAACGAATTCTAGAAGTTGATATTCAACTGTTGGATTCAAGATAAAGGATATTTAGTGATGTTCTTTAACATGACTCACAAAGGAAGAGCTGCAATACGGTATCACGGCCTAGAGGCTGGAACCATAACCACTATTGATTTATTTTTCAAAGCCTTTCGAAGGGAGTTTTCCCCTGAAAGGGGTGGTCAATATTGGCTATGTGTACTAAATGTGACATGTCAAGAACCACATGAGGATATCCGAGCATATGCCAAGAAGTTAAAAGAGGTCGTTTGCAAATTGCGAGCCTTTATCCCTATCCCAACAGCTGTCCCCAACTGCAATATTTTTTGCATGATTTGGATTTCAACATTCAAGTGTAGTTGAGTAGTGTCACTTTGTCGGATGTAGACACTGCTATTAGACGAGCATAAGAAGTCGAATCCCAACTACAAGCGTCCTATGCCTCTTGAACCAATCTTAATATGGGTCTAGTTTCAGGAAATAATCTGGGATTGACCAATGGCAATGGAAGTGAAGGAATAGCTATGACTAACCTGAATGTGAGAGAAAGCATGGTCCAAAATGTGTCTTTATTGCCAGCTCCCCCTAATGTAACTATGCATATGGCTAGTCAGATGGCTCCGCCAAATGTCAGAGACGAAGCATTGAACCCTAACATTGTTCCTGTGAGTTAGCAACCAATGCCCAATCAAATTGTTAGGCCAATGGAACGACCAATAGCCGATCATAGCTTTGAGTCAAGTGCATTAAATGTCCTTAGCAAAGTTACGGATATGATGAAGTATTACAATGACATGATTTCTGAACAATATTGATAAATAGTTGTTGACGTCAATTTTCTTAAAAAATAATAGAATATGATAGGAAGTAGATGTCCTGAAGAGGGTGCACCCTCAAGATTTAGTTGTAAGTGATGTGGCGGCCACAACATTACCCTTGAAATTGTCCAAATGTCAAATGTGATATTTGTGGGAAGTCTGGCCATTTGGCTGCCACTTGTTAGAGTAGGATTAGTTCTCTCCAACAAGGTAGTAGTAGCCCGGTCTTGTTAACCATCGTGCGTAAGAGAACAATCTTTAGCGAAATGATGGGCCAAAACAAATACTTCAAAAAGGTAAGGCTACTGTAGAGGATCTGCTGAGTGGCAAGTGGAATTAGCCTCATTGAGGCTGTACAGGCTAATGGCATTGAAGCTTCTAATCTAGGGGCCATTACGAGAGGTCAAAAGGGTAGAGAAAGAGACAAAGGTAATGTAAAACTTGCCCAAAAACCCTAAGCAAGATGACAAAGGGACGCAAGTCCTTAACCCCAACATGGAAGGGGGATCTTTAAAACCCATAGAGAGTAAAGTTGATATCAAGAGGGATAAAGAATTACCAAGGAGAAAGGCAAAAGCTAAGAAGGAAGTACCAAAGCGAGCTCAATGGCCAAAAGAGAGAATGGTCTATGGTGAGAGAAGAGAGCTCTAGCGAATTATCATGAATTTGATTTGGCAAGCTCTCTTTGTGAAGTTAAACCAGATGTGAATCTCTTGTGGCTGATGTGCGCAAGGAATTTAAAAAGATCCTACGTATTGGGTATATCGTAGAACCTTTGGGCATAGTGTGACTGATTGGTGGGAGCATGCTGAAAAACATTGCCCAAGGGTTGCAGCCTACATTGATAGAATACTAGTGGATCACACTATCGTAGATACAGAATCATTTATTAACATCATGAGTTCAGAATTGATGGAGAGGTTGGGTCTAGCAATCCAAAAAGATGCCTCCACAATTTTGCAAAGTGGCTGATGACAGTTTAGGACAACATGAAGGTTGTATTACCAATGTCCTTGTGATCGTTGCTAGTGTGGAATGCACTGTGGACTTTTAGGTTATTAGGCTCATAGGATGAACAAGCTATCAAGTATTGTTAGGAAGGCCATGGATCTTGCGATCCAACTGTCAAGTGGATATACTTGCTGGTTGTTTGATTTTTGGTAGAGGTGCCAATCGTGTGGTAGTACATGCATATCCTGAGTCTCGTCAAAGCGAGAGAGCTCCTCTGTTCTCTACGGAATTAGAGACATTAGAATATGTATTTGCTAGTGAGACTTCGTCAAGTGATGAATCCAAAGAAGGGTGCACTACAGAGGACATCTATCATATAACTCTGAATGAGCCAATAGAAGCTCAAGATTGAATAAGAGACGTGGATGTAATTGAGTTGGATCTTGGTATGCCAAATGATCCGTGGCTAATTAAATTAGGGTCCATGCTCAGTGTGGAAGAAAGGGAGGACTATTGTCCCTTATCCAAGAGTTCCACGACATTTTTGCCTAGGGTGATGATGAGCTGATAGGTATTCCTCTCAGCTTGGTTGTCCATACCATTCCTCTAAAGGAAGGAGGCCATCCTGTGCACCAGAAGGTAAGGCGTATCTCTTTCAAATTGAGGGATGGGTTATTCGAGGAGTTATAGAAATTGCAACAAGCTGGTTTGATCTTCCCTATTCAGCATACTAAATGGTATTCACCTGTTGCTATTAGGAAGAAGAAAAATAACCAAATCCGACTTTGCATAGACTTTAGAGAGTTGAATAAGCAGACAATTAAGGACTACTATCCGTTGCCCTTTGTTGACCAAATTTTGGACCAGTTAGTAGATAGGGCAATATATTCATTCATGGATTGCTTTGTGGGATACAACTAGATGGCAATTGCAGAAGAAGATAAATTGAAAACAACTTTCATTACTGTCTTCGATACCTTTGCATACCATGTGATGGCCTTTGGTTTATGCAATGCACCTGGTTTATGGCAACGAATAATAGATAAGACCTTTGGTGACATCTCCCTAGAGGAGTTGAAAGTATTTATCAATGATATGGGGGCAACCACCATATGAGAAAGCTAGTTGATTATTTCAAGAAAGTTTTTTGAGCACTACAAATAATTTTCCATAGCTCTTAACCCACAGAAGTGTGTCTTTAAGGTGCCTTATGGGCTATTGCTAGGCCATGTGGTCAGTTTAGTAGGGATCACGATTAACCTTGAAAAGATCAAGGTCATAGTCGCCATGAGTCCGCCACGCACTCCGAAGGAAGTACAAAGCTTTTTGTCATCAGTAGGGTATTATCAGAGGCTCATAAATGCCCCGGCAGAAAGAACCTTGCCACTAACGAATCAATTATCCTTTAGTTTTCTATTTAAATGGAGTGACCCTTGTAAGGTAGCTTTTGATGATGTGAAACAAGGGCTAGTAAAAGCATGAGTTTTAAAAGCACCTAAAAGAGGTGAAGTATTCTACATATTGTTGAGATATCGAGCTCCACTCGTGATACGCCAGGGTGACCGTTGTGTATTTATGTCACCGACTTGTCAGTTGCGGATGCGGTTGGTACACCGCCCCTGAATAATAGCTACATGATAGCTATCCTTATCTACTTTAGTTCGTGGCTCAGTTAGTATGCCACCTTAGTTAGTTGAGTTTGGTTTGAGACCCATATAGAGGGTTCTTCTATTTCTTTGTACAAGAGTTCTTTTGGCTTACACAACTAAGAAGAGAAAAACTGTTTTCAGCCTCCACCCTTGTGTGTCTTCCCCCATTGTGCAAGCAAGAAAGCTTCAAGCGAGACTCCTTCCTTCTCTCCCACAATCTTGACATGGTATCAGAGCCTTGTTCGTGGTAAGGAGCTCAAGAAAGCAAGCCAAGCTCGCGGTGGTCTGGTAAGAGGAGCAGTGTTGCTTTCATTTTCTGTTTTGGGAGCAGATCTCTGCAGGTAGCACAGCCGGAAATTGTAGGAGTGCATTGTCTCAGGTTGAGACGCCCTTCGCGGTGAAGCAAGAGGGCAGTATATGCTGCGGGAAAGGGCTTTAGCCCTTGGCGACCTTGTTTTTTTGATTTGAGGCCATTTCAGGGCCTGTTTTGCAGACGGAAGTTTTCTGCACGCACTCAGGAAAAGGCTCAGTTTTATGCTGTGCAGCCACTGTTCTACAGGTCGGTGAAAAGTTACTGTAGAAATTGCATCGTATGCTTGTGCGCAGAGACATTGGGAGTTTCAGAATCATCCGTGGTTCCTGTTTATGCAAAATCGTCACTAGGAAGTGACTGTGTGGTCAAATACCACTTTCGCCAGTTTTGCAGATTTGCCCTTGTGAGGGTGAAGCTGTGTTTTTTGCAGTGACAGAATTTCTTGCAGTATTCTGTAATGGCGTCTGATTCTCTTTCACAGATTGTCACTCAAAAGCTTGACAAGAACAACTTCCAGGCATGGAAGTTTAGAATGACGAATTTCCTTATGGGAAAAGGATATTGGGAATTTGTTGCAGGAAATGAAGAAGAACCAGTTCTTCCTGATGTTCCCAATCAACAACAAATGCAGGCATTTAAAACATGGCATGAGAGAGCCAGGAAAGTTATGTACTGGCTGTCTATCAGCATTTCAGACTCTATGATTGTGCATATTCAGGATGCAAGTACGCCAAAGGAGGCATGGGATACTTTGTCAAAAATGTATAGCACAAATACGCAAGCCAGGAAAATGCAGCTCAAGCAGGAGTTGCACAATGTGCAAAGAGAAAATATGAGCATCAACGACTACCACATGAAGGTGAAGAAGATTGCAGATGCACTTGCTTCCATTGGGTCGCCAGTGGAAGATGATGATTTAGTTTCTGTGACCTTGAATGGTCTAGGAAAGGATTATGCACAGTTTCAGACATCCATTTCAGTTCGTGAAAGATTTCCTGATTTTGAGGAGTTGATTTCTCTTCTAATTTCTGAGGAACAGAGAAATGGTGGTGCATCTTCTTCAGGAGGAACTTCAAAAGAAGCTGTCTTCTACTCAAATGCTGGAAGAGGTAGAGGCAGAGGTAGAGGAGGCCGATTTGGAGGCCGTGGCAGAAATCAGAATATGCAGCAGACTCAAGAAAACCAGTCCTATGGAGGAGGACGTGGTAACTCTAGAGGCAGGGGGAGCCAAAGAGGTCGTGGTGGATGGCAAAGAGGCCAAAATGCAAACAGTAATGTTGAATGCTACTACTGTGGTAAAATGGGTCATATGGCTAAAGACTGCTATAAAAAGCAGAATGACATCATGAATGGAAAACTGCAACAAGGGAATTATGCATCTTCTAGTAGACAGGGTGATGACAGAAATGAGCACTTGTTTATGGTGCAGCACATGAACAATTCTATGACAAGTGCAGAAGAAAGCAATGATGTATGGTATGTTGACTCAGGTGCATCAAACCACATGACAGGTCATGCAGAATGGATGGAGGATGCAAGGAAAATGGAAAAACCAGGATTTGTGGAGACTGGTGATGATACTGCACATCCTATTGTGCAGATTGGAAAAATTCCCTTGTCTATGCAGGATGGGAAAAAGAAATACCTGTCCGATGTATTTCATGTCCCGAATATCACCAAGAATCTGGTTTCTGTTGGTCAAATGGTTGAACAGGGCTTGCAGGTCAGATTTAATCCTCATGGATGCTTTGTTGAGGATATGAAAAATAAAGGTCGCTTGATAGCAAAAGGAAAGAAGAAGGGCAGAATGTTTACATTGGATGCAGACATGTCTGAATTGAGTGCAGCAATGTTTGCACATGGGACCGGTGTAGTTGCAGATATTGATATCTGGCATAAACGCATTGGTCATGTTAATGTACAACGACTTAAATCAATGCAGGCCCAAAATATTGTTGCAGGTTTGCCGAAATTCAAGGTTGCAGAAATGCATAAGGTATGTGAAGCCTGTCAGTTTGGAAAACAGGCAAGGAAACCATTTCCTAGACATGTTCAAGAGAGTGAGAAGCCATTGGAATTAATCCACTCTGATGTGTGGACTACTAAAGCTGCATCTCTTGGAGGCTGTCATTATTTTGTCACTTTTATTGATGACTATAGCAGAAAAGTTTGGGTGTATTTTATGAAAAAGAAAAGTGAAGTTTTTGGGCATTTCAAAACTCTTAAAGCTATGGCTGAAAAAGAAACAGGTCTGCAAATAAAATGCCTAAGGTCAGATGGAGGGGGAGAGTACCTCTCAAATGAGTTTGCAAAGTTCTTGCAGGAGCATGGCATAAAGCAGCAATATTCATGCAGTTATACCCCACAACAAAATGGAATTGCAGAAAGGAAAAACAGGCATATTGGAGAGGTATCTCGTGCCATGCTCAATGAAAAAGACTTGCCAGATTTTTATTGGGCTGAAGCAGTTGCTACAGCAGTCTACATAATGAACAGGACTCCCACTGCAGCAATACATGGAATGACTCCAGAGGAGAGGTATACTGGTAGGAAACCAGACATTTCTCATTTGAAAATTTTTGGTTGCATTGCCTATGTACATGTGCCAGATGAGTTGAGATCCAAGTTGGATCCAAAAGCTGAAAAGTGCATCTTTATTGGTTACTCTCTGCAGCAAAAAGGGTATAGATGCTATAACCCTTCTACTCGTAAGTTTACAGTGAGCAGAGATGTTGTTTTTGATGAGATGAGTAGCTGGTATAAACCAGTAAATGTGATTGATGATGTAGATGCACAAAATGGTAATGCTGCACAGAATTCAAAGCAGCAGTCACAAAATATTAGTGGACCTGGAGCGTCCTCTAGCAGTGGTTCACATTCTTCGCCATGGACAGGCAGATTGAGATCACGAGAATCTTCTGAAGGCAGCGCAAATAGTGGTATGCAGGTATCACGAAAAGGAAAAGAGAAGGTAGATCAGCGCATGTTTGATGTGAATGCAGGTCACTCTTATGTGGATGGTGAATCCAGTGGCTCAGAACAGAGCATTGATGATGAGTTGGGTATTCCTTCTATTGTTACACCTGGAGTAAGGAAGACCAGGGATGTTTTGAGAGCACCTGGGAGTGAACCCACTTTGCACAGGTCTACCAGAGTTAGGTATCCTGTGGATAGGCTGAAATATGATGGATTTACAGCCATTCACTATGCATATATGGTCAAAGTGATACAGGAACCAGAACCCACTTCTTTTGAGCAAGCCATGGGAAAAGAAAAATGGGAGAAAGCCATGGATGAAGAAATGGATGCCTTGGAAGCAAATGCTACATGGGAATTGGTACCTTTGCCTAAAGGTAAAAATGCAATTGGCTGTAAGTGGGTTTATAAGGTGAAGCACAATGCAGATGGTTCTGTGAACAGATACAAGGCAAGATTAGTAGTCAAGGGGTATGCACAAACATATGGCATTGACTATGAAGAAACATTCAGTCCGGTTGCAAGGATGGCAACCGTAAGAGCAGTCATTGCTATGGCTGTATCAAAGGGATGGTCTTTACATCAGATGGATGTAAAGAATGCCTTCTTGCATGGTGATTTGCAAGAAGAGGTCTATATGGAGCAGCCACCAGGTTATGTGCATGCTGTTCATCCTGAGTTTGTTTGCAGGTTGAAGAAAGCCTTGTATGGCTTGAAGCAAGCACCTAGAGCATGGTCTGACAAGATAGGACAGTATCTTGTCACTATTGGCTTTCAGATTTCCAAGGCAGATTTCTCACTTTATGTGAGAAAAACAGAGAAAGGTATTATGCTACTTGTCATTTATGTTGATGATTTGATTATGACAGGTGACAGTGATGAAGATATCCTTCATGTGAAAATGCTATTGAAGCAGAAGTTTGAGATGAAGGATTTGGGAGAGCTGCGCTATTTCTTGGGCATTGAGGTGATTAGATCACCAAGTGGGATACAGCTCTTGCAGAGGCAATATGGATTGGACATGCTGTCCAAATATGGGATGACAGGCTGTAAGCCTATTTCAGTTCCTTTGGAGCAGAATGTGAAGCTGAGCACAGATGCAGGTGAGCTTCTAGAAGACCCTACTATGTACAGACGCATAGTAGGAAGTTTGATTTATATGACTATTACCAGGCCAGATTTGAGCTATGCTGTTGGATTGGTAAGTCAGTTTATGCAGGCTCCAAGGAAACCACATTTGGATGCGGCTAGACGCATACTTAGGTATGTGAAGTCCACATTGCAGTATGGACTATTTTATGAGACTGGGATTCAGATACAGTTGCATGGATACACTGATGCTGATTGGGCTGGTAGTATTTCTGATAGACGATCTACGAGTGGATATGTGTTCTCTTTTGGGAGTGCTGCAGTCACTTGGAGCAGCAAGAAACAGCCTACAGTTGCCTTGTCGAGCACAGAGGCTGAGTACAGGGGTGCAGCAATGGCTGCATGTGAGGTAGCTTGGTTGCATAAGCTACTTTATGATATGCATCAGTCTACAGATGGACCAGTTGTCATTTATTGTGACAACATGAGTAGTATACACTTGGCAAATAACCCAGTCTATCATGCTAGAACAAAGCACATTGAGGTGCATTATCACTATGTGCGAGAGAGGGTTTTACTAGGTCTTATTGATCTAGTTTATGTCAGCACAGAGGATCAGGTAGCTGACATATTCACGAAGGCATTGGGCGCAGAGAAGCTGCGCAAGTTCAGAGACCTGCTTGGTGTGCAGGAATTGGGATTGAGCTCGAGGGGGAGTGTTGAAATATCGAGCTCCACTCGTGATACGCCAGGGTGACCGTTGTGTATTTATGTCACCGACTTGTCAGTTGCGGATGCGGTTGGTACACCGCCCCTGAATAATAGCTACATGATAGCTATCCTTATCTACTTTAGTTCGTGGCTCAGTTAGTATGCCACCTTAGTTAGTTGAGTTTGGTTTGAGACCCATATAGAGGGTTCTTCTATTTCTTTGTACAAGAGTTCTTTTGGCTTACACAACTAAGAAGAGAAAAACTGTTTTCAGCCTCCACCCTTGTGTGTCTTCCCCCATTGTGCAAGCAAGAAAGCTTCAAGCGAGACTCCTTCCTTCTCTCCCACAATCTTGACACATATTTTCAGCAGCCACCATACATAGTAACAACTCTGATGCTTATCCCAAATTTGGGAGAAAAAATGGTATCATCTGATCGCTTTTGCTAGTTAAAAGTTGGGTATATTAGAAATCAACTATACATGCATGAAGAATTTGTGCCTTGCAATGGTATTTGTGACTAAAAAACTTAGGCAGTACATTCTCTATGAGAAGGTAGTTTTCTATACGAAGGTGGAGGGGCTTAGATTGCTAATGAATAAGCTACAGCCGCTTGATCGTTTAGTAAATTGGTTAATCACTTTGCAGGAATTTGACAATGAGATTAGAAGTAAGCCACCAAAGCTATAGGGTATTGTGGAATGCCTTGTGGATTTTGGGGAGACAAAAGAGACTTAGTTGAAGGAAGTAATATTAAGAAAATGTTTAAAATTAATACGGTCTCCATCCCATCTTGGTATGCTCCTATTACACATTACTATCAACAGGAGAGGCTAGAGCCAGTTTATCAAAATCAGAAAAGAGGAAAATTAGATAGCAGGCTTCGAAATTCTCCTTGATCGCAGGAATACTATATCGGCAGGGGGTTGATGATATCTATCGCCGATGTGTGATGTCTAATGAGGCTCCATTCAATTTGTAAGAGTGCCATGACTCCGCTTGTGGAGGCCATTTTGCTGGACAGTTGACTACCCAAAAAGCTGTAAGAGCTGGATATTGGTGGCTGTCCATTTTCCAAGATGCATTCGAGTATATCAAGAGATGCAACACTTGTGAATGACATAACAGTAGGGAGAATAGGAAGCCACTGCTTACTCTGATTATGTCTATACTTCCATTTGAGAAGTGGGGCATCAACTTTGTAGGTCCTATTATACCATCGTCTTCGACATAGAGAAGAGGTATATCATAGTGGTGACAATCTATTTTACAAAATGGTCAGAAGCACGAGCGACGCGGAAGGACGATGCAAAAGAGACTGCTAGTTTCCTATTAGAGTAGATTATATACCAATTCAGTCCGCCAAAAGAATTAGTATCGGACCGTGGAACCCATTTCCTTAACAAGGTGGTTACTAAAGCATGGTAAATTAAGCACAATAAGATGACTCCTTATAACCCATAGGCGAATGTGCAAGTTGAAAGTACTAACAAGCAGCTTGTGGGTATTCTATAAAAAATAGTGTCAGAATAGAAGCGAGACTGGGATAAGAAACTATATGTGGTGGTGTGGGCATATAACATGACGTTTAAACGATCCACTTTCCACACCAAGTTAGTCTATGGGGAGGAGTGTGTGAATTGCCCTTAGAGATTGAGTTGTCGACTATAATATTCGCAATCAATCATTGTTTGGGTGACGAGGATTCCCTCTTCGAGTGCTTTATGACTTTGGTGGCCCACTTGGATGAGCTCAAATTGTAGAGTCTGTTGCACCAAGAAGTGGCTAAGCGTTGGATGAAGCAATTGCATGATTTAAAAGCGAAGAACTATGCCTTTAAGAAGGGACAATTAGTTATATATTATGATGCATGTAGAGAATGGTTTCTAGGAAAACTTGAGCCCAAATGGGACAATCCCTACAAAATTGTAAGAATAGGAAAGAATAAGTCCACGACATTATTGGTAGAACTTGAGGGAGTGAAGTTTAAAAATAAGGTTAATCTTAATAAGATTAAACCTTATTACCTTTAAATGCACTAATGAAATAAATGCCTTGCAGGTCAATACAAGGCTAATTAGAACCTGAAAGAGACGAAAGAGATTGATGGGGCAGCTTATTCCTTACTTGGAATACCCATACTTAGAGCAATGATATCATCAAGGGAAGCTTATCTGGTGGAGTAAAGGCTATAAAGTGATTGAGCAAGAGGACGGATCATTTGTCTGGGAAATCAAAGTCTTATCATCACTGCCTATGAATTCTGACAAGCACCCCTGTTATATTCAATGAAGAAGGTGGGGTGGAGACTTCAGTACATTCTCTAAATATGCTAAATTTTGACTATCATAATTATGAGTAGAGGTGACGATGGCTGGCTATGTTAACCCCTTGTGGATGTACATATTGTACTTTGATGGAGCGTCTAGGGGTCCCAACAAGAAAGGGAGTATAGGGGTAGTTATTAGAGATCCTCGATGTAGAGTCTAGGGGTCCCAACAAGAAAGGGAGGGTAGTTATTAGAGATCCTTGATGTAGAGTCATGATGAAATTAGCTATTTATCTCGGGGTTGGATTTACCAATAACATGGCAGAATACAAAGCTTTAATCATGGGCATAAATATTGCTAAGAGAGGCAGTATCCGTCAATTGTTAGTAAAAGGGGATCCCCAATTGGTATTAAACCAACTAAATGGGACTTACATAGTACGAAATCCCTTCTTTCTATGCATTATTGCACTGCTATGACCATGCTCGACGGGTTTGAGAGAGTGTCTCTTCAGTTGGTTCCACAATATGGAATCAGTTTGCAGATTCGTTACCAAACTTCGCTTATGAAGAAGACATTTTCTTCAATTGTGGTCCTAGTTTGGATATCTCTATGGATGATGAGATAGGATTTGGTCAGTTATGGGGGCTTTTATCAGAACATGCCCTATATGGCAGGGAATGCTTAGTATGGGTGATGCAAAGAGTGGCTGAGACCCATTTGCCTTTGTTATCTTGGACCCATAGGTTGGTCAAACGACATGTTATGCGTACACCTCTTGCTATTTATGTAGGAGGTATGGGTCACTATCTGATGCATTTAGTTTAGGGCACGATCTCTATTTCCTCCTTGGGATGGAATATCTTATTGTATATTAGCAAGATTTCAAAAAGGGGGAATATATACAAGCTATTTTGTTTGATTCCATTAGGCCAAGAGAGTCGATTTTTGTCGAGTTTAAATGCTTTATTTGTTTCGGCCAAGAGGGCCAGTTTTGTTGGGTGTGAAATGTGATATTTCCTTAGGCCAAGAGGGCCATATGTCTGTTTGGTGCAGGTACGTTTAATGGTTTTTTGTTTTGGTGATTGCATCACACAGGTTGACGAAGTCACTAGAGGGAGCCTTTGCTACGGAGGAGCTTCTTGTGGTCATTCCAGGTGGTTTCATCTCCTTTATGAGTTCTTCCCTTAAGCAGATAATGTTATATGTGTATGTAGGGGTTAATTTCTTTTCGATTGTTAGGGACCAACAATCAAGGCATGAAGTCCTAGGGTTTGGTTAGGTATATATGGGGAGATTTGAGCAGTTGCATGTCTTGCCTCGTTTTAGGACATTGTTACCTCTTGTTAGGACATTGTTAAGTGATAAAGACCTGTGATAGAGGGTAGTCCTAGTGACCGTGTTCTGCTGACTTGCTAGGTAGTTGTTTTGCTAGTGTGAGGAAATTAGAGAAGCTTGCCAAAATATTAAGAGAAGAGTAAGTTCTGAATCTATCTAAAAATAAAAAGTACATAGGTGTGTAAAAAGGGGTTCTAACCCCTCAATCAGAAAAGAATATGAAAAGAAAAAGAAAGATAATACATATTAGCATTTCATTATCGCCTTGTGGAGGCCTGGTAGGTTTCTGGGGATGAACCCTGATGCCTTGTCTTCCTAGGGGTAGTAGCTAGCCACAAAGAAAAGAAAGGAATGTTGGAGCGAAAATAAAAGTGAGCTTTAAAAAAGGATTAAGTGTCGCTTCACAAGGGCTTGGTAGGCTCTTGGGTATCAAGTTGAGACCTGAGGCCGATGCCCTGCTCTCCTTGGGTCACTCTACGCTCAGCTCCCTCCTTTTTACATGCATGAGTACGAAAACCTTGGGAAAACAATGTGTTATAAGAAAAATATGATGCTCGGGCTATAGGAGTCCTAGCCTAGTAGGAGGTCCTGGTCCATTTTTCCTAAGTTAGGCAGGTAGTTCAGATCACCACTAGAATGACCTCTTTGATAGGATTTTTAGCCAGTCTGTGTTAGAGCAGTTGGTTAGCGGCTTGCTCTGGATTTTTGTCAAGATTATGCTGGGCCTATCCCTTGTGGATTTTCATACCTTGATTTTGTTAGGGGATAGGGTGAGAGCTATTCTTATGCTTTGTTGATTATAGTTTTTGTGGCAGCTTGATGCTTGCTTTGATTGTTGTCTATGAAGATCAGTTTGTGGGATTCGATGGGTTGAGTCACCCTATCCTGTGATCACCAATGAGAGATGAATTTTGGGACCCATTTTTGAAGCGCTGGAGCCCATTTTTGATGTAGAAAAGTGGTCGAGAGGTGTTGAAGACCAAAATTTCATGCAAAATTGAACGGTTGCAGATTGATGAGCGAGAGTTTTTCTAGATGGAGTTCGATGCCAAGAACCCAATGCAAGTCTCAGTTCGTCGATCGAAATCCATTTGACCCCCCATTTAATCCCTGTAAGGTTTGGCGTTATAAAACAACCACTGGATTTGGGAGCCAAAAAGTGTGCGACGAAGGCCTAGTCGATGGATTTCGATGCTACGAAGCCGTTTGTCCAAAAGGATCTCGAATTCGAGTCCGTTTGCTCACCCGAAACCGAAATACCCACTTGCGGGACAGTGTGAACACAAAAAGATAAACCGGTTATTTTAAAATTTTTAATCTTAGGCTTAATAAAAGCCTCAAACTAATGAAAAAACTGACAAAAAGGGGGGTGCAAATTTTTTTGCGCCCTCTCAAAATCTGATTGGTGCCTCTCGGATTCACATTCGTTTAGAGAGAGAGAGAGAGAGAGAGAGAGAGAGAGAGAGAGAGAGAGAGAGAGAGAGAGAGAGAGAGAGAGAGAGAGAGAGAGAGAGAGAGAGAGAGAGAGAGAGAGAGAGAGAGAGATTCTCCATCAGGGCAAAGAGAGAAAGGAGATGATTGTGATCTTATTGATTTTTATGGAGGATTTCAAAATATGATTTCTAGTATTTCTCTCTCCTCTCTCCTCTTTGTGGTTATTCATATGCATCAATTCAAGAGAGAAGAGAGAGGGTTGTGATGAAGAATTCGGAGCCAATGATGATGCTAGAGCGATGGAGGACGTAGATCGATGGGTTGAGAGAGTGTGCTAGCGGGGCAAGGAAGAAGCATTAGCGGCCTCCCTCTACGAGATACGAGCCTCAGAATCACAGTTTCTATGCGTAAGTGAGGAGTTCTTTTGTTTTATGGAAAACGATTGAAGAAAGTGGTTGATGTTTTTTGTTCTTGATTTCCCATGTTGCATTCTCTCTAAAATATGAAAGAAAACCGGAAAATATGATGATATAATAATTTCCCACAAAACACGCAAAACCCACAAGTTGCGGTTTTTCTAAAAATAATGGAATTTGGGATTTTGGTTGATTGTTTTGGGGATCATATGGGATGAAAATGAATATGGAAATGATGATGAGTGTCCTTGATTAGTAAGAACTCATAATTTTGAAATATCTCCCTGTATCTCTCCTCACACACACACACACACACATTCAATGTGAGTTTTTTTTTTTTTTTTTTGGGATACTACATGATAACACTTGGAATGGTAAAGAACTTAATAGCCTTTACTAAGGAAATCATATAGTCTTTGTGTGTAGATTGGTTGTCTTGAACAACTCTCTCTCCATGGGATTATCATCTTTGTGGAGTTAAGTGTGTGTGCTTCATTGATTGATCCTACATTCATGGAGGTGATTTGTTGTGCTAATGATCTTGATGCTGAGTTCGTTGATGATTTTGATGGTGAACATGATCAGAATGGCGGTTGGAGGTTGAGACCATGAGTATACATTACATATTTAACAAAACTAAGGTTACTTTTAAAATTTTAAATTGATCCCCCCACAAGTCTTCCATTCATGTTGATAGGGATTGGGATATTGTAGGACATCTCAAACTTTAGAACCCTTAGGTGTGGTGTAGTGAACGTGGATCATACTTTTCTTTTATTCAACTTTTTCTTTTTTGTTGGTTGTTTTTAAGAAAATTAGTATTAATCTCTTTTCCTTGTTGGTTTTTGTTGTGTGCCGTAAAAAATCATTTCATCAAGTTTCTAGCCTTGTTATGCTAAAGAAAATTACATATTTAGCTCTCAATGGAGTGATATACACACAACTTATGAGCGTATATAAGACTTGTCAGTTCTTCTTAATCATTGTAGTCAATAGATCATACCATAAGAATAGAATGTAATTATGAATAAAAATTTGGCATATGTGAAGGTACTTTTAAAATTTCCTCTTTTTGGCCCATGATCTTGGTGTGTTTTACATTTTTTCAAAAGCATTTATATATTACGTATATATATTGCAAATACTAGTGGTTAATTGGTCATAAAGAATTGATTTAGAATATAAGATCACTTGATTGTTAACACTTGTAGTGAAGTGGGATTCACATGTGGAAATCCTTATCGGTCTTCTTTGCTAAGCATTAGAAAATAATTTCCATTTTGGCAATCAAGGCTCAAATGGCGTACCATTCCTATTTGAATGGACTTCGTCTTGCTACTTTTGATTTTGGCTATCATAGGTCCTCCTCCACACTTATTTGGCAAACTTGTGTGTGGATGAAAGGTAGAGCCCGATTGGAAGCACACAAGCGAAAGCAAGAGCTATGGTGGATGGAGCAAGAGAGCAAGAGAGAGAGATAGCATATGTGGGAACTTGAACAGTCACAATGTGTGACAAGCCTTCCCCCCTTATTCAAATGTCACTAGAAGAATAATGAATAAAGTGATAGTGATGGGTGCGTGCCACCTGTAGTATACATGTGTGTAATGAAGTAAATTAGCCACACTAGTTCACTTACCTTCGCTAAAATGAACCATATAAATACCTTAGGCATGCTAGTACTAGGGTTTACTATAAAAAGGAAAGAAGTGCTAATGTAGGCATCTTTTTGACACATATTAATTTTTTGGAGATCTCTTGTTGATCACCATCTTGGGGTGAGTACCAAGTTTTATTTCTTGTATCTTGATTTTAGCTTCCATGACTACGCTGTGCTATGGTATAATGGAAGATGTCTATGGCATGGGCATGATTGAAGCATTTCATGTTATTTTTTGTTATTTCTTTGTTTAGTTCATTAGTTTTCTTGTTTATTTCCATGGTAGAATAGGCTTTCTTTACATTAGTATCAAAGCACTAGTTTAGATCGTCATTTTCATGCATTAGATCTAGTTGTAGTGACAAGGATAGAAAATCACAGTTTAAATTTAGTCATCACAGGAGTTAGTTTTTCCATAACCATTGTTAGATATGGAGATTTGTCACAAGTTGTGACCAAGATGGAGGTTCTTGGTCTAAACTAGTGGATAATGGTGGCCTCTAGCTATTTTGGCAGGTCTTGATCAAACTTTTAACCAAAATTTGGAGCAAGATGGACAAAATGAAGGATACAGTCTTTAATGGAGACCAAACTTGAGTTACTTTTTGGAAGACAAGGTTTCTTTTCTCTCTCTTCAAGGTTTCTTTCATGGATTGATGGAAAAATTCTGCTCCTACCTTGATTCTATGGCTTCTATCATGCAAAGGTACTCCATAACAAGCTTTTAATCAACTAAGCTTGCCAACAAGCAATATTTATGGTGGTTTTGCTTCAATCACTTCTCACAGGATAGGAATGCAGATTAGAGCAGCTATGGTGGACAATCACCAATGGTGCTTGTTCTTTTTTGTCTAGACCATGGGCAATAGCTACAGTGGTCAGTTCATTATTAATTCTCATCACGTTCAAGCTAGCAAACATGCCAACATCCTTGGTAACCTGCCTCTGTGGGTCATTGAAGTACACAAGCATTGTGACCACAACATTTTGTATTCTGGTCCCCAAGTAAGCTTTGACAATATCCTTCATTTTGGTAAGCACCATGGAAGAGATTTCCTCCGCAGTAAATTGCTTCTCCTCACCTTTGTAGTGCACAACTATCATAGGCTTATCGCTAGGCCCAATCAGCTATAATCGGACGAAGGTCCTATGGGAAAGAGGTTACATGAAGCCTTCTTGGCACAAGGAAAGCCTCTAGTCCTTAAGGGAATTCCTTAGTTTGTCAGTGAAATGCAAGCATGTTACCCGAATTAGAGGGTACAACTATTAATGCTAGGGGTTCCATGAGTAAGAGTACACTTAAGGACGCCAAAGGAAACAATGAAATGGTTGCATCAATTGTATCCAAGAGGCTCCATCAAAGCCAAATATAAGTTCATCGGATCTGTTGAATTTCTAGGGATAGTATAGGATGTTAGCAAGCAATCTTGAGTAGTCTGAATACTTCCTGTGGTTGTTTCATGAACGTTTTATCATTGACACAATTTTTTTTCCTTTGCGTATGCCAAATGCCGAACAACATTTGCCAAGGTTTATGAACAATCAGAAGAGGTGACCCGCCCCTACTGAGATGAGGACCTTGAAGGGGAGCACAAACCAACTTGAGAGGGAAATTTGCAAACCCCTCAAGTTATGGATCCCACACATTTTTCAATTTAGGTGTAGATACCAACATAAAGAGTGATGTACTTTAGCCTACAGCATGATGTACTTGGCAAATGACTCCATGATGTATGGACAAATGTATGGGCAATATGATATGCGGGAAAATGTATGACAACATGAAACACTTGGCAAATATGGGCAGAGATATGCAAGGAAACATGTATGCTTATTGGTGCATTGAAGTACTTTAGTTCAACATTGAAGACTTTGGCAGTGAATGCAAACATGGATTCATTGTTGGATCACTTTCCTACAATTATTGCTGGATTAGTCAACTTGTTTTGGTCTTTGCAGTGATTATTCTCAGTACTTGCAAGGTGTAGGGAACTACAGACAACCCCACTAAAATTTGCTTACATAAATTTTTGTATTGAATTATTTGATAGCTCATTGGAAAGGAGACATCCTTAGCTTCAAAGAAAGCCAAAAAGTTCATCATTTGGATCATTGAAGTACAACATATTTGAGTTTTATTTGCTATCGTATACTCAAGATAGATCATCACCTATGGCCAAAAACAAGAAGAAGGATCCATTATGGATACTATCAATGAAGGTATAAGGGATTACCAATAGGAAAGAGAGCATAAAGCCCCCCAAGGAGCTATTTACCATGTGAACCATGATAATGAGGAGGCGAAAATGAGTTCAACTCATGCTGTAGTCAAGTGAATGGGGCTAGCACAACTCATGTATCTACGGATTCTATTAGCTTTCAGCAACTATCCAATGATATAAAAGATATGGAATCGCGCATTGACAAACTTGTAGCTCTCTTAAGTGAGAGAATATTACCTACATCAGTCCCAAGTGTTCCAAGTCCTCCCATTGTTGAGGAGTAGCCAAAGATCACAACATCTAAGGTTGTGGGGCACTATGAGGTTGGAGAGCCAACCATCTCAATTTCAACCTCGTTATCAGCCAAAGGTGGCCTACACAAGCTCTCATGGTCAAGACCCACAAGAGAGGATCCATGCTAACTCTAAGCACGATGAAGAGATACATGGGTGTGATCTTTTCTACAAGTCTATTTATGTTCAGACATCTACTATCCCTAAACTTGTTTGTGAAGAGAAGTTTGAAGAACAAAGATCATATCATGGTCAAGCAAGTGGAGGTAATACTTCTCGTGGGCAGCACCATTATAATGGACATGGTTATGTCAATTCAGCCCTAAATTATTATGGGTAGCAGTAGCATGTCAACAATGATCATGCTTATAATCAGCTTTCTAAGCAAAGTCCTCATTCTAATCATTTTTGGCCTCATCAAATTAATAGGCAGCAACCATAACGAATATTTAGTCTCCTATGTATGGATAGCATCAAGGAGTATTTGAACAATCGCATGTCATGGGTAATTCTTTCACTTATCCACAAGGATAATATAATCAGCCATATGGATTTGGAAACCCTCATGGACAGCAGCAACCATATGCTCATGGAACATGGAGCAATGATACTCAAAGGCAAAGTTCATTTGGTGCAAATACTTATGGGCAACAACACTATAGTGGTCAACCTCATCAATTTGAGAGGGAATACAAGGAGAAGATTACCATTTCTAATTTCAAGGGCAATAATCCATTCCCAACCAAATTAGAAGAATGGTTTGATAAACTTGATATGTATTTCTCTTTGTATCCTAGACCGGAAAATGCTAAGGGCAAGTTTGCAACCCTATACTTGGAGGGATATGCACACACTTGGTGGCGGTAGATGTCAAGGATTTTGGTCATGAGTTCTTGACATGGGAAGCATTAAAGAGAGCAATGATCAAAGTATTTGTATCTCCTATAAAAAAAGAGAGGCTGGAAAAGATCTTGAACAAAGGGGATTATCAGTTAGAGACTATTCTAACCAATTCCTTAACCTCTCTACGTATGTTGATGGGATATCTGACAATGCCAAGCTGAATAGATACATATTTGGGCTTGAATCTTCTCTATCTTTGGAAGTGAGAGCCATGAAACCTTCCTCCTTACAAGCAGCCATACAATTGGCTGAAAAGTATGGTCAAAAGTACAAGAATTTTCTGCCAAGAACAAGGCATAATTTTTAGCCAAACTAGACCACTAGGATAGATGCTAATTTTGGGAAGAAAAAGACTGATTTTCAGTAAGGAGGAAAGCAATCAAATACCTACAGTAGACCCCTTCATTTTTTATAGCAATCAAATACCTATAGTAAGATCCCTTCATTTCCTACAGTTTATGGTTCAAAACAGGGCACTAATTTCAGGTTTTATGCAGAAAATAGATCAGATGGAAAAATGACTGAAAATTTTTGGAAAAACTTTAGCTCCTTTGATGCAAGGCAAACATATTTCCAATGACAAGCGGAAGGACATGTATTCAAAGGGATTGTGCTTCAAATGTGGAGGGAAATGGTCTCCCGATCATAAGGAAAAATGCAAAGCCTAGAATGTCAAGGTAAGTATGATCTTTGAGGAAGATTCAAACATTGAAGCAAATGAAGGCAATGTATTTCAACTTGAGAGCCCATCCACTCTTGAAGAGATGCACGACCATGAATAGGACAGCCATGAGGCATTTTATGATCTCGTGGATGGTTTTCCATTTGACCCATGTGGATATTATATGGATGATCCATGGACTAATCTAGATTCCTTGAGGCTATGCTCTATTTCCTATGACACATGGAATGGATCTAAAGGAGACAATACCCTACACCTTAGAGCCTACATCAATGGAAGAATGGCTCATATTCTTATTGACACCGAGAGTACTCGTAGCTTTATACACACAAAGTCTCTTGTTGGGTTGAAGTTGAGCACCCAAGAAATGCCTTCTCTCTATAGATTCAAGTGGAAAATAGAGCTTATGAGAGCAATAATCAAATTGCTCTAATGTTCCTATCACTTTATCTTCATTATGTACCACTTCGGTAAGTCTTATTGCCTTGGAGATGGGCCCCATTGATGTGATACTTGGCATTAATTGGATAAAGAGTATTGGCATATTTATGATGGATTTGGAAAGGCCAAAAATGGAATTCCAATGGCATGGATAGCAATTTATTCTTCAAGGGATTGAGAAGAAGAAGTTGGAGGTGATCAGCCCCAAGAAGATTTAAAGGGAAATCAATGCTAAGGCATGTATGTTCACTCTTCTCTTGTTGTCTAAGATTCAACCCTCTTCAAATCAGCCCTCTACACCTCCCAAGGACATGGATCCTTGCCTTTGCAAATTGTTGGAAGATTATGATGATCTATTTCAACCTCCCTCTTCTCTTCCTCCCAAACGTGAAGTGGATCATCCCATTGACATGCTTCCAAATACCAAGCCTATCAATAAGCCTCCATATCGTCTCTCAAAGGTGGAGAGAGAAGAAGTTGAGCGCCAAGTAAAGAAATTACTTGAGATGGGTCTCATACAACCAAGTCAATCTCCATTTCTTCTCCCATTCTTTTAGTGAAGAAGAAGAATGGATCATTCCGGTATGTGCATAGATTATCATGATGGGTCTCATACAACCAAGTCAATCTCCATTTGCTTCTCCCGTTCTTTTAGTGAACAAGAAGAATGGATCATTCTATATGTGCATAGATCATTCGGTATGGCCTACACTAACAAATACCACATCATTGAAGGGTTTTCTTGGCTTATCTTCTTTCTAAAAAAAGGTTCATAAAGAATTATGTGCATGTGGTTTCCCAATTGACCAATAGGTTAAAGAAAGAAGCTTTCTTTTGGGATGAAATAGCTAACAAAGTCTTCAATGAGCTAAAGAAACTCCTCATTTCAGCACCTATATTGGTTTGCTCCGACTTCTCTAAGGTCTTTACTATCTATGAGAATGCTAGTGGAAGGGGATTGGGGGATGTTTTAGCCCAAGAACATGGTGCCATAGCCTATGAAAGAAAAAAATTTGATGAAAAAGAAAGGCAAATGCATGTATATAAGCAAGAGATGTTGGCTATAGTAATGCACTGAAAAAGTGGCATCATTATCTTTATGGGAGTCACTTTAAGGTGAAAAGTGATCATAGGGTGTTGAAATACTTTCTTTCTCAGCCCAACCTCTCTCCTAAACAAAGAAGATGGTTGGAAACCCTTCAATCTTCTGATTTTGAGATTGCTTATATGGTTGGAAAAGACAATGTAGTGGCGGATGCGCTCTCTAGGATATGGGCTTGCAATGTATCTAGCACATCTCTACTATATACAAGGATTGGATAAATGACATACAAGAATAATATTTGATGGAGGAGAAAATGTAAAAATTAAAGCAAGGGGAAAAGGAAGAATACCCAAACTTCAAATGGCATAATGGACTTTTATGGTATAAAGGGAAGGTCTACTTCATCCCTCAAAGTAGTTTTAGGCTAAAAGTCCTTCAAGAAATGCATTCTTCACCCTCGATTGGTTATCTTGGTCTCTTTAAGACCTTTGACAAAGTACATAAGAGTCTTTATTGGAAGGTATTATGGTGAGATGTGAAGGATTATGTCTCTTATTGTTTGGAATGCCAACAAAATAAAAATTCTTCTTTATTATTACCACAGCCAGCCTCCTTCATCCCTTGCCAATTCCACAAGGAAAGTAGACTGATATCTCTATGTATTTTATTATACGCCTCCCTACCACAAGGCATGGTTGGAATAGTATCTTTGTTGTTGTGGAAAAACTTACCAAATCAACCCATTTTATTCCAACAAAGATGTAGTTTTTAGCCAAGCAAGTGGCCTATCAATTCATGGAAGGCATATTCAAGCTACATGGAATGCCTTTGAGGATTGTGTCAAATAGAGATACTAGATTTATGGGAAATTTTTGGAAGAGTTTGTTTACTTCAATGGTCACTACTCTCACTCCAAGTACCGCTTACCACCCTCAAACCGATGGCCAAATTGAAAGGGTTAATCATTGGGTGTGAAAGTCTACTTGAGATACTTTTGTCATGACACTCAATCCTCTTGGAATAATTGGTTGCATCTTGTTGAATTTTGTTACAACAATACATATCACATGAGTATTGGGATGGATCCGTTTGAGGCACTCTATGGATACAAGGTTCAAATTCCTTTAGCCATGTTTCATGAAGAAGTAAATCCACAAGCAAAGGATGAGCTAGAGAGAATGGAGATGCTTATGAAGCAATGTAAAGAGAATATAACGAAGGCACAAGATGTCATGAAATCCTATGTTGATAATATGAGGAGGCACATGGAATTTGATGTTGGAGATTGGGTCTTTTTGAAAGTTCCTAATTCTCATTATGCTTCCCTCAAAGGAGGGAACAAGAAGTTGGCTCACAAATTTTATGGCCCATACTTGGTATTGGAAAGGATTGGAGAGCTTGCATATAAGCTCCAATTACCTTCTACTACATGCATACATAATGTTTTTCATGTATCACAATTGAAGAAAGATGTTGGGCCAGATATATAGGTTATTGAAGAGCTTCCACCACTTGATGAAGGACTTATTGTCTATGAACTTGAGAAAATAATTGGAAAGCGCAAGAAGGTTCTTAGGAACCGAGGCAACCCTCTTGGATGCTTTTCCATGGCTCTTGCAGGAAGAATTATGGCAATCTGTGAAAGAACAACTTGATGTATAAAAATACTCTCATGAATTAAATTGCCTTAACAACATCAAGAAGTGGTTTTGATGGTACGATCTAATGCTTCGGATTTTGTACTTCATTTTTATACCACAAATTCTCAATTTGGACACTTCAATCAAAAGTAATGGTAATTTTACAAATTCAACCCTATTCAAACAACAAGCAGTCATTTCAAAGTTTCAGGTTCATTATGAGATTTCTTCATGGAAAGTGATTCCACATGCTTTTGGATCTTCATCGACATGACTTTCATTAATGACTTGTTTATCATTCCATTATCTTTAGTTTTGAGGACAAAACCATCTTTGGGAAGGGATGATTTATAATGCAGCAAATTAGCCACATTAATTCACTTACCTTTACTAAAATACACCATGTAAATACCTTAGCCATGGTGGTACTAGGGTTTACTATAGAAAGGTCAAAGTGCTAATGTAGGCATATTTTTGACACTTACACTAATGTTTTGGAGATCTCTTGTCCATCGACATCTTGGGGTGAGTACCAAGTTTTATTTCTTATATCTTGATTTTAGCTTCCATGGCTAGGTTGTGCTATGTTATGGCCATGATTGAAGCATTATATGTTATTTTCTTTGTTCAATACATTAGTTTTCTTTTTTATTTCCATAGTAGAATAGGCCTTCTTTTTACAGTGTGCATGTACTATCAGTGTTATGAATACACGGGTAGTTAGGCATATGCACCTTTACCCCTAACAACCTCCCACGTAAAGGTGAATGTACCCCTAGTGAGGAGAGAACAAGAAAAAAGTGACAAAGTAAAAATGTACATAAAGTAAAATGGGATGAGGAATAGATGCAATCTCATCCTACACCCATCATCTTCCTAAGAAAGGCAAAACGTTCCGCTAAGAGAATTTTAGTGAGTAAATTTGCAATATTCTCGTAAGTTGAAGCTCAATGGGTTGTTGTCTACACCTTCCTAATGAAGTGATAGCACACCTCAATGTACTTTATCTTCACATGGAAGACTAGATTCTTGGGGCCAACTGAACGGCACTCATAGAAATCTGAATGAAGTGTAGGGACCACATCAATAATACTAAGGTCTATAGGTAGACAACCTAACTAGAGAGCCTCCTTGCAAGCCTTAGTGATTGCAATATACTTTGTCTTTGTAGTAGATGGGTCTATGCATTTCTAACCATGGACATCCAAGAAACAGTGTCTCAAGCAAAGGTGAAGACATAGCCAAAGGTGGATTTTCTAATGTCTGTATTTATGCAATATTAGAGTCAGTGTACCCCGAGACTCCTATATCCTGGCTACCATAACATATGCACATAGCTAAATTGTGCTTAAGGTACCTCATGATACCCTTCACAACATCCCAATGCTGCCTACTAGGTGTAGCCATATAGCCTGTCGCAACTCCCATTGCAAATGCTATATTAGGACAAGTGGCTATCATGGCATATATCAAATTGCCCACTACACATACATAAGGAATCTTACCTATCTTAGACTTCTACGCATCAGACTATTGACAATTAGCCTTACTAACCTTCATATGAGAAGGTAGAGGACATCTAATAGGATTAACATCCTGCATATGAAACCGCTCAAAGACCTTCTTGATGTACTCCTTTTGTGACAAGTAAAGGAGCCCCTTAGAGCAATCACGTATGATGTGTATCTAAAGAATATGTGAGGCTTCTCCCATGTCCTTCATCTCAAAGCTCTTCTTGAAGTGACCTTTTAAGACATCCATCTTACCATGAGCACTTTCAGAAATTAGTATATCAGCCACATAGAGTACCAAAATCATAAGGCTTTCATCATGGGCCTTCTTCATGTATAAAAATGGATCCATATCACTATGGGCATATGATGGAAATGCATGAAAGCATAGAATTTGTGGCACTATTCCCTAGGTGCTTGCTTAAGGCCATAAAGGCTCTTTCACAACTTGCACACTAGGTGTTCCCTACCTTTTTTCTTAAAGCCCTTAGGTTGCTATATATAAGCCTCATCATGCAACTTTTCATGTAAGAAAGTTGTGTTGACATCCATATGATATAGGTCTAGATCAGGTTGTGCAACCAAAGTAAAAACCAAGCGTAGGGTAGTCATCTTGACAATAGGAGAGAAGATTTCATCAAAGTTAAAACCATGCTCCTGCTTAAAACCCTTAGTAACCGATCTTGCCTTATAGGCTAGTTTGGGGCATCCAAGGGTACTCTTCAACTTGTACACCCACTTGCATAGCAAATCACATTTTTCACTAGGCAAAGGAACCAAATCCTGCATATGTTTTTTTTGCAGTGAGTTATACTTTGACTGCATGGCCCTCTCCCAAGAGTAACTATCATCTTTGTGCATGGAATCATCATAGGTAAGAGGCTCACCAACATCTATCACCATAATATAATACATAGAGGATGCAAACTGATCACTCTCTAAAAGACCACTACAAAATAGACTGTGGGGCATGTACCTCTTGCCTAACATCATGGTCTTGGGCCGTTGGACCATCAATTGTTGTAGGTTTTCTAGCTGGTTGTACAGTAATAGGAGGCTCCTCCTGAAATATCACCCCTCATACCTCAAAACGACTTGCTCATGCTGCTTACACATTTTCTTCTAGTAGAAAATAACATCATGGTTGCTGTCAACACCTAGAAAAAATGCCAACCATTGCCAAAAAAAAAGTAAATTGTATAAAATTGACACATTGTTACCAAAATTTTAAAATAATTTAATGCTGATGTAGTGCTTGTTGTTGCTATTTTTTGGAGGATGTCTCCATAGTCTGGCTAGGAGATGTCGGTACAAGGAAGTTATTGTACGAGAGGAAGATGGAGTGTAGTGTTTTGGCCCTTTTGAGCATGAAACAACTACTGAAATAGATCTACAAGAGTAGAGTCTAGAACCTTCAATATCTCATTGTTTAGAGGCATGCATAAATAGGGCAGTTTATAGATCTGATAACAAAGACAACTACATTTACTGTCTAACTGAGCAAATGGTTAAAGAAGAAGGCTTACATCATTTCCAGAAATACTGGCTTCGAGGTAAGCCACTTATTGTTAGAAGTGTTCTTGCTGGCTAAGTTGGGAACCTGTGGTTATGTGGTGTGATGTAGGGAAACAATGAAAAACAAATATTTAACAGAGACCAAGTGTGATGGACACTGAATATGGGGTGGTGGAGGCAGCTCATACTGGGGGGCCACTTTGAAGAGACGTTGGAAGACCATGGCGATCATTAAGAACAAAGAGCGCATTCACAAAACTCACGCTTTGATCAAGAGACTGCAAGACAAAGCTTCCTGAAACTCGGATAAGACCTTTAGACCCTCCCTGACATAGATTTGATCCCAATTTCTCTTCTGCTCCTCCATTGCTCTCCTGACCCCATAATAGCCAATTTGGAGCTTCAATGTATCCACCCAAACTGAGATTACAGGCTTGGAGAAGAAATTTCTCTCTTCAAATCGCCTTCCTTCACATGCAATTTGATGAAGAGATGGGCCAAATATCCAATTAGTTCTCTACTTCTCTATAAATCGTCGACTGTGAAGAAGCTATAGCCATGAGTTTAAAGCTTTTAATTAAAGGTTAATAGCTTTTAACTCTTAAAGGCCATTCATATTGTGATAAATCAATCAATAAGTAAGGAAGGCGAGGAAGTAAAAATAATGATGAGCTCATGTGTGAGACGATTGGGTGGAAGGTAGATCTTGGTTGGACTGCAAAGGACACAGCCTCCAAAGACGTAATTGCAACTCTCATACTATCACGTAAGTGTCTTACATCGTTTAACAAAAATAAATGGTGTAGCATAAATATTTATTTGGTTTATAATTTTTATAAAATTTCTTTAAACTTTATTTTCAATTTTGAATAGTTTATATTATTTATGCATGTTTGATTGTATATTTTAAAAATAAAAAACATATAGAAATGCTTTAAAATGGCTTTAAAATGGCATAGATAAATTTTTATGAAATATGTGGTTGAAAAGTTATGCGATATAATATTTTTCTCATGAATTATATAATACTAAATTATTTTGAAAATTTTCTAAAATTTTGGAAAGATATTTAACATGTTTTAAAAATAAAAAATAGTTATTGTGAATGAAAATTACAAGTATTTTTTGAGAAAAATCATATTTTTAACTCTAAAGAAGTTAGGATCTTTTATGGAAAAATTGAAGATATATTTTTTGATGTTTTATGGAATTTCCTTGGGGTTAAGGAAAAAGAAAATTAATTTGATGTTATTACTTTGAAACACTATTAATATAAAATATGGTATTCTTGACTTCACGCAAATTAAGAGCGTTCACAAAGTATTAAGTTATGCCATATGGGATAAGGGAAACATTTAAAAGGGGAATTAAAGTTTTGGGTTTGTGGAACATTAGATGATTTGTTTTGAATGCTTGCTGATTAGTAAATAATAAAAGGAATTTATTATATAAAGGCAAAGAAGAGAGAACTGAAAAGGAACTTAAATGGAGATGTGCAGATATATCGATTAGATCTATGCCCTGAAACCAATTCCTTTAGGGATAAACATCCTAGGCTTGGCATCCTAGTGCCCAGAATAGAGACATAGTTGTGAAGGTTAAAAACAAAAGCGAAGTGCAAGACTAAGTAGGCTTACTGAGGTCTAGATATTTGCATGAGAATAGTTGCACAAATCACCCATCTAATGCAACAACTCATAGAAATTAGCTTGGCAACTTGGTTAAAAGTGGCACGTCAGACAATTGGGGATGACCTTCCAAGCTTGTGGATCCCATAGGCAATAGCCCATCTCACCTGCATCCTCATAACCAAGAAATATGTATTTCACAAACTTAGGATCCAGCTTATTACGCTTGTCCTTGCGAACATGGTAGAAAGCCCCTCAAAGTAAAGATATGCAAGTGAGCATATGATGGAGATTTTCCAAACCATACCTCCTTTGCAACTTGATAGTCAAGAGTAGTGCATAGGGATTGATTAATCAAATGTACGGTAGTCATAACTACCTCAACCCAAGAGTGTTGTGGTATGTCTACCTAGCTAAGCATATACGGACTTGCTCCTGAATCATCCTATTTATGTGCTCAGCTATACCATTCTAGGATGGGGTGTACGGGGTGATCAACTGATACTTAATACCCCTCTCATAAAAAAACTACACAAAGGCTTTAGATACATATTCTCTCCCATTGTCAAATCATAAGCATTTCAACCTCTACCTAGATTGGTTCTCAACAAAAGCAAGACAATGTTGAAAGGTAGGCAAGACTTCAGAATTCTTCTTTAGGGTATGCCCATACCTTACACGAGTAATCATCAATGAAAGTAACAAAATACTTTGTACCACCTAATGATTTGTAGGGCATAGTGGGTCCACAAATATCAAAATGAACAAGAGCCATAGGCTCACCCATGCACATACTGCCATACTTCTTATGCGAACTATGGGTGTGCTGGCCATATAATGATACATGTGGTATTGCAACCACTACCAAATCATGGTTGATAAACCCAAATATAAGTAAGGGATAAAGGGTGCCAGACTTTGCACCTTGTGCTGGGACAAGATTCCCATGGATAAGCTTCCATAAGGGTACTAGACTTTGCACCCTATGACGGGACAAGATTCCCATAGGTAAGCTTGCATAAAGAATCACCAAAAGAGACATCATAACTTGCGTCATCCAACTATCCAACTGAAAATAAGCTTTTAGTCAAATCCAAAATATGGTGTACATAATGTAAAGTAAACATACTACTTGAAGGAAATTACAACTAGACATCTCCAATACCAACAATATCCAATGCTAGGTCATTACCCAATATCTGATAGATCTTATCATGTTGTGATAGGAGGGAAACCACTCTCGATGAGGGGTGACATGAAATGAAGCCCCAAAATCAAGCAGCCAACATTGAGCATAGGTAGATGAGGCATCAACCAACTGGAAAACATTAAGAGAAGAAGCTATAAGTATGTAGTCATCATCAGAATCAGCCTGCATGACATTAATCTTGACACTGGACTTGCTAGGGATAATGCTACAATCATCATTATTTTCTTACACTTTATCCTTTCCCTTTTGCTTATGCTTGGCATCATGCATTTTATAGCACTGTGGCCGATTATGACCTTGCTTTCCATAATAGTGACAAGGCAATGCAAACTTACGGCCATGAGACTTATTGCGAGACTATCCATGTAAATGAGAACAAGACTTTTGAGAGTCTCTCCCATGGCGATCATTATCGCTCCTAACATTATTATCTTTGATTGTCAAAGCATGACATATGTGGGAAGCATCTACATTCTTTCCGTTAACCTCTTCATTCAAGAGCACACCCTCTACATCTTGTAATTTCAACCCATCAATAGGCATATTTGCACACATAGTAGTATAAAATGTGTCCCATGACTTAGGCAATGTAACCAACAAGAACAAGGGAGGAAGATTGTCCTTAAATTCAATCCCCTACAAAGACAAGTGGTTGAAAATACAATGAAACTCATTTAAGTGGGCGGACATGGAGGCCCCTCCTTCATATGAAGGTCCATGAGTTGATTCAACCAATACATCTAAGAGGCAAGGCTCTGCTCATCATAGACATTATAATTCTTATCCCATAATTGCCATGCAATCTGCTAGTCTGAGAAAATCTCAATGCATAAATCAGAAGCATATAAATATCACTAGCAACACATTGATAGACATAAGTGCCAAGTCCAAAGTAAGTGATCAAATCAGTCCATTGTAGGGTAACTGCATCTAATACATATCAAGAGAGCATGCACATGAAGCAAGTGTCCCACCGCCTCAGTGAAAGTAAGCTCAAACTCAACTATAAATATCCAAAACTCTATGGAACATCCAAAGTAACACAAGTAACTCTCACTAGAACAAAATCGAATACCAAATGAGTGATACAAGCTCAAGTACATGACATCCGAATATCTAAGATACATGAAGCATAAGCAGAAGCACAAAGCCCAATAGATTCTTCAAGTTCATAACTACATAAGCCATTGAAGTAAGCAAGGTATGTAATCACAGCCAAGGTCAATGTAATGGAGACCAAATCTTAGCTCAAAAGCATGCAATAGTCAAGGAACTGTACATAACAACAAAAGTAGCAGTACATCCACAGAGTATCCCGTAAAGCGTCAATGAGCATTAGGCATAAGCTTTTCATTGGTGAATCTATAATTTCAATTTTACTTTACTTAAGGCAAGACAACTTGACAATTTCAAGCATAATATCTCCAAAACACATCAAGCTCAGTCAATCCACTCATTAGGGGATTAAAGTATGCTAAGCAACCTAAATCAAGTGAGTTTAAACTCTTAAGGTTGGTTTAGCTCTTAATTAGTGCCAAGAGTGTTGTAATGGGAAAGTGACAACAACTAGGTTTAAAAAAGCGACTAGTTTTGTGCAATGAAGGCAATGGCGTTGTTCTAGTTGAGGTGATGAAAAGTTTGCATTATTTATATAAAAAAATTGTACTTTAACCTATTTTGGTCTTTTTCTTGGTTTAGTTGGTTTTCTTTTAAACCCCCCTTCCCTTTTTTCTCTTTAATTTCCTAGATTGTACTTTATGGAATCCATGTTGCTCATCTTATGTTTGAGCTTAGGGAGGACTTCCTTGAGGATCATGTGTTTAGCCTTGTTTTTCCCACTCGGGGAAATTTCGAATAAAGTGTTCTTGTTTTAGACATTTGAAAAACATGTTGGATAGGTTTTTGTAAACTACATGCTTTGTATGAATTGCTTGGCCTCTTGAGTTTCTAATGATCACTACCTCCTTGACTTTTTTGCCATGTCTACTTCTATTAATACTTATGGATCCCACCACCAATTAATATCTGACTACGGTTTTTGTCCTTGTACCTTCCCTAATGGGGCTAGTGTTCCTACATGCTAATAGAGAAAGAGTTGGGTAAGTTAGGAAATTCCACCTATATTGGGATGTTACTTGGCTTAGGTCCATGGGGAGAGAAGCCTAGTGTCCACTTGACTAGGATTTTAGCAACTAATTGCAAAACATCCTCAAGGGGATAGGGGGCTAACCTGAATATCATTGGATTCAAGGAGAAATAAAAAATAATTGTTTGAGAGATACCTCACTAACAAAACCCTAATCTCTAGAGGGGCCCAATTATCTTTGATCCAGGTCCTAAGGATCTCAGTAAAGGAAGGCAAGGTTGTGGCAGAGACCAATCATTGCACACACTTGATACACATAAAAAATCTTAAAAATGGTTTCGTCATCAAAAAGGCATACGGAACACATGCCTTCTACTTCAGTCTCTAGATTTGTGCTTCCTACTTTCAGGCTTCCACTTGAAGTTGATCTTATAGCCCTGTGAGGGTCACGTCTTGCAACAACTATGCTAGGAGGGACCAAAGTTTTCTAGTGGCATTGCTTCCTAGCTTGTCTTGGTGGCTGGCTCATCTCACTCGTGACATTGTATTCTAGTTGCTTCTTTCTACAATATGGTTTGGGGGTGGGGGGGTGGCCTTTCCCTTATGATGCATCAAGGGCTATGTATGATCCAAAGGTGAACCCATTGTAGAATCCGTTCAATTTGTGGCTTCCTCCCTTAGTCCCTCTTGGAAGAAAAGGGGATGTCTTTGAATGTTGGGGAAGGTCAAGTGTATGTTTTCTTGGAGGCCAAAAGAGAGCCTATCATTGCTAAGTAGGATTTGATTTGTTAGTACATGTCCAATGAGAGTAGGATCCACTCCTAGTGTCCTTTGAGATGACTAATGGGACACATCAACATGCCTTGTCATCATAGAGGACTGGGGGAGTGGGTCTACCCAAAAAAGTGATTAGTTGTGATAGAAATATGCTTGCTTGAGAAAATTGATAGGAAAAAGCTTGATTAGACATATGCATACATGTGTAATGAAGCCTTCAACAAGCAGCTTCCTATCCCAATAACTAGCTCAATAGCTCACTACCTAATGATTCTTACCCTACGATTGAAGTATATTGAGGATGCACATGAATTCTAATCTTTCTAGTAGATGGACGATGCACTTGGACTAGAGAAATTTAGATAATAAAGTGAAACCCTTGACATTGATAAGTAAATTGAAAGCCCATATTAATATTAGAACTATGTAAAACAACCAATCGTATGCAAATCGGTACCAGATTTGTAGGTGCATTGATCTTGTGCAAAACTACAATAGATCTATAGACTTTGAAGTTACAATATACCATAAATAGATTTGTACACAATTGATGTCTCATGTAATTGGTGTGCTCCTCTTCAATATCAATTACTATGTAGTATAATTAAGCATTTATATGAAAGGGCCCCTACCATAATGTAGGTGAGGATTCTCCATTGGCACTCTCTAACCCTTCCATAAAAAAGGAAAAAGAAAGCTTGAAAATGGGCTGATGGACTTATGCATATACCATGCTTACCATTTAAGATATTTGAGTAAAGCGGTAAAAAATGGATCTACAAATGTAGTGGAGATTAAGTACCCTTCCAAAATTTTAGTTAGTCAATATAGGGTGGGTGGGTGTGTGTGTGTGTGTGTGTGTGTGTGTGTGTGTGTGTGTGTGTGTGTGTGTGTGGAGAAAGACAAGGGGAAAGAGAGGGAGAATGTGCTTGAGATAGCTCAAGTCAAGAAAAGAGAGAGAGAGAGAGAGAGAGAGAGAGAGAGAGAGAGAGAGAGAGAGAGAGAGAGAGAGAGAGAGAGAGAGAGAGAGAGAGAGTGTGTGTGTGTGTGTACGGGTGTGTAAATATGAGTAAAAGAATAGATATAAGGCTAAGTTGTTAATGTGCGTGTTTGCGCGTGCATGTGCATGTGCGCTTAGGTATATAAAGCACTTCTAATACATATAGACTTACAGTGAAGAATATTATTCATCATTAACACAATTGACAACACCATACTAAGTTACCAAAATTAATGATTTCACAAGTGTGTGCATGTGTCCTTATGTGTGTGTGCTTGTGTGTATATGTGTGTGACGTTGTGTATGAGGGAGTATAAGGTTAATATTGTGTATGTAATCCAATGTAGAGTTACCCTCTGATGGGTGAGGAAAATTGGTAGTACTTAATATGAGAGGAAAGGTTAGAGATGGAGTGCCTAACTAAAGGGGGGGACTGCTTAATAGAAACCTAAGTCAAGTGTGAGTGACTCTAGCATTGTGACCTTACAAGCCTTCGCAATCTCAGGTGTATCATTTATCTTTGAAGATAACTATGTATAAGTACTAATGTTGTGCAAGACATTACACCTAGGTTATGTAGTTTGTAAACTCACTTTGTCTACGTGGGCTGGGGATATATATACGTACATGTGAGTAAGATTAGATTTGTAACATTTGTGTGTGTGTGCACGCGCACACACGTGTGCATGCATGCACATGCGTGCATGTGTGTGTGATATAGGCATGGAATATAGAATTCACATGGGGGGGAACATGACCCACCAATTGGAACCCTAATCCCCATTAGAAAGAAATACATATAGAGGGATATATAAATGTATCATTTGTCATGAATACAATCTTGTTTTGACATGTATAAAATATGTTTCAATGAGGCATGCTAATATGTGCCAATGTGTTTGATCAAATATGTGGAGCATTTTATTCCTTAGACAATGAAAGGAGACAAAGATTTACCTTTTTCACATGGCATTATGAATTAATTTGATAAATATTTTTAGCCATAACTTCTTTAACAAAATTTTCTTGGATTAGTACAACCTCTTCATACCCCAAGGAGTCGTATAATGTGCTCACAAGATATGAGAATTTAGAGAGGGGGAGCATTGTTAAATTCAAAATACTAATCCAAGGATCTTGTCATAAATATTCTAATGTAAAAAGTTTTATGACCACAACGAGATCTTATCCAAAGTTAGTTTAAGCTAGAGGTACTAGGACATTAGATAAGTAGTAACCTTTCAAAACATTAGGATCCATAAGATCCATAGCGTCCACAAAAACTACTTGATTGATGTGGAGATCATAAAATCTGGATTACCTATGTAAATATAAGAATAACACTCCAATAGGATAGACTTGGAGGATCAATAGCTTTTAGAAAATCACTTAGTTAGTGCAAAGCTAGATTGAGAGATACAAGTATTTTGATAATTTATTGGATTTTTGAAAATCTTATATGATACGAACATGGTCAAGGTTTAGTAGGGATAGTAGAAGGCTATGTGTTTAATATAAATTTTCATTTTCAAAAGGGATCATATAGGATTATTGAAAACTTAATAAATTATCACTAATCTAATATTCAATTCAAAGACATCCAATCTCACACACACGCACACACACACACAAAAGACAATGTGTTTAAAAATAATGTCAGTAAAATCATCATAAATATATGAAAAGTGTTTAATTTTGTCAATAGTAGTCCCTAGCAACTGTTTTTCCACAACCAAGTGAAGGGTTTGGTTGTCACCCACATCCATACAAAAGGAGAAAGTGAGAACCTTTCCATCTAATCTGTATTGCAAGTACCATCAAGAAACATGGTTATCATCTTGATCGTCACACTTACAAAGATGCTAGAAAAACTAAACCTTGAGGATTTATGTCAATTTTGTCATTTTTTGAAAACCATCTCATGATTAAAATGACTAATATATAGAGATGATTATTTACAAAGTTTGATGTAATTATTCAATGTCTTAACATTCATCCCTTGCAAGATACAGAAAAGTACAAGCATATCATTATTGATGGATCATTTAACCACCCTTAGTGTTTTTAGACAAACCAAATTTTACTCTAGCAACATTAAAGAAGGATTAGGGAAATATGAAGGTGTTTTAAGATAATCCTAGCTAACTTAGTGAGCCATCTAAAAATAGAGGATCTTAGTAGTGAGAAGAATCCTCTTTAGAAGAGAACTACCTAGCCTAGTATTCCGGACTAGGCCCGTGACCACATTTTATGTGGTTCCCATCATTGTGGACCTCGCGAGGCTGTGCCTCACTTGCTCTGCATTTTTGTGAGCAAAGGAAAGCAACCATGAAATGTACTTCACATGCAACAAATGTCACGCTCCTTACTTAATAATGTACCATTTTAAGCTACTTAAAGCTACACCACAAATTCTTAGGTACTAAACGTGGGTTTTATATTCATAATTGTAAAACTTGTGAGCCGTGCATCCCTTAGCGCCATAAGATTACTCACATATTATCGATCATGCTTTGTGTGCAGATGTGTGATTGTGAAGTTAGTTGTGCCTTGATTGCTTTTATGCTTGACATCTCTATAATATGCAAATATTTTTTTCTTAACCCACAAAGAATATCATCTTCTAATGATGAAATACAAAGGAAATGTGCAACTAAGATGCATACGATGATGTGCGAAACTAAATAATCACAAGAGCCGATCAACCCCACTTTTTGATACTCAAATCGTTTACTAAGGATTGGTATATCTCAATGAAAACCAACATACCATTCAAGGAATAATGATGCAAGTAATGTTGAAGAATTGTACATGCAATGCCATAAATGTATTGTTGTTACTTGATGTTGAATTTTAGTACAATAGCATTGCAATATGAAGATGCTCACTAGTTACACTTAGTGTATGGTTGTGAAGCTTGTAAGACTTGGCCTCACTTTATGTTTTTGGGACTAAAGGGAAACAATCACAATGGATAGCATGCTTCATGTGCAACTTGAGAGAGAAGTCACTTTCTCAATGAGAAACACACCTTTGAGGATTCATGATGAAACTTGAGAGAGAAGTCTACACATTAAAATGTATTTTTATTATAGCCGTTTGAAATCCAAATATTAAAACTAAAGAGATGCAATATAAAAGAAAAATTAATTGCATGGGACTTATCATTTAGCACTAATACATCAAGAACCATAGCATTGGAGGTAGAAATTCCATTCCAAACAAGCCTTAATGCTAGTTAATGATGAGCTAGGTGATCAATGCAAAGAAAATTTGTAATAAGGCAAAACATACATAGAGACTATACACTTTCTACCCTCTCTCAACTTTATATCACAAAGCAGATGTATAGTTGAGAAACATTGCTAAGTCTATAGCTAAACTCAACAATAGCTTGAGTATGAGGGAATGTGGTTCCATATCTAGGTGAGACTATTAATTTAGTTAAAGAGACATTGGCCAATAGATTGAGATTTTTCTTTTTTATTTGGCAACCACATGTATGATTGAAAATATTTCAAAAGAATGAAGTGTGCTATAATGCGAGCCAAAACTGAACTTGGCCATTAGGTAATCCTAAAATTGACATCCAAAATTAAAGATGCACAATGGAAAAGGCACAAATATATATTGTGCATACACTACCTAAGTTATTAAAAAGCTTGAATAGATAAATAAGCTAAGGGAATTGAAGCCTTAAGCAAAACATGTGGAACTACTACTTATTCCCTGGTAGCGAGGGCTACAATATAGGGTATTTTAAAAGCTATGAAGAGCAAATGAAAGAGGAGTACATATGCATATGTTTTATTGCCATTGGTTAAAATTTTCAGGATAGGAAGTCTAGTTTTGACATAATTCTAAATAGTCCCCATTGTGTGTGTGTGTGTGTGTGTGTGTGTGTGTGTGTGTGTGATCTCTATGTGTGCTCTCTCCCTCTCTCTCTCTCTCTCTCTCTCTCTCTCTCTCTCTCTCTCTCTCTC
>NC_141146.1:143253674-143273674 GCF_053477565.2 Lygodium microphyllum
GTGTTAATATCTTTTCCATCCTACCATAAGAATATATTTTATTAGTTAATACATTGATGTAATTGATAGTGGCATAACAAAGAAGGAAATAACATAACATGTTTCAAAGTCAAAGCTTTGTAGATATCACGATTAAGCCCTTGCACATATAAGGAGTGCAATATTTAACCATAGCACATGTTAATTTTTTGTGCACATTCCTCTACACATGTAACTTTAGCATCAACTACAATCAATGGACATAGCTGGCAACAATGATGTATTCCGTATATTGGCTATTAAGGACAAGTGGAATGGAACAAACTATCATTGTAGGCTTATATGATGCATCATACATTGGGTGCAAAGGGACTTTGAATTATACATGGAATTGAAATTGTGGTGCTCTAGAAAAGTGAAGCAAATGCAACAAAAACAAGTGTTGTTAAGAATGATGTAGATTCTAGTTCTCTCCCAAAATAGCACCACCATCCCGTACCCCTAAGTAGATTTTTTACGATAGCAAAAATCTAGAGACTCATGCTTTTATTGCATCATCTGGTAAATGTACCATGATCCCACATATTTGTTCATGTAAGATAACTAAGGATTCTTGGGATACGCTTACATATTTGTATCAAGGAAGAAATGAGGCCCATGTTGCTTGCTTGCATGTAGTTAGAGAGTGAACATATAGATGAAGGTGAATCCATTGTTATTTTTTTGATAAAGATCAAAGGTCTTAAGGAGAAATTGATTGTTGCATATGAGAATTTGCCAACTGGTTCACTTGTGCAAACTATTCTTAATAGTCTTCTTGATTCTTATTAGAGTCTTATATCTACTCTTCATTTGATTTAATAAAAGATTGGAATGCTTTATTATTTAATGAGTTGGTTTCTCTATTATTGCAAGAAGAACAATCTCGGCAAAGTAGGTCCATTACACTTGTTGTAGAGCAAGATTTTGTGGCTAGTCGGAAAAGGAAAGGAAAAGCTTCCTATTTTGCTAGTGGGTAGAGATCCACAAATATCGTTCACACAAAGAATGCTCATAATGATGAGAATGAAAAAGAGAGTTAGATACTTTGAAGATATAGAAAGATAAAAGATCATGTTATTAAGGACTAACCTAAACAAGTTGTGATAGAGGCCAAGAATAAAGAGACTAGTATGATTGTTAATACCTCTCCTTCTAGATCAAAATTTGCAAAAGTTGTGCAAGATACAGAGTGGAAATTCAGCACACAATGCAGTTATGAATCTTCTTTCGACCTTGCATAAGCATATGCATACACGATGCTCACTAAAGGAGGCGAGCCAAGCATCCCCTCTGTGTGTGTGTGTGTGTGTGTGTGTGTGTGTGTGTGTGTGTGTGTGCGCCTTGATAATGGATGTTCATTCATCTACATCTATACATAGCACTTTTCCCAGGAGAAAAAGAAAAACTTAGACAGGAAGGTGTCTAAGACTCGAAAGTGAAAGAATATTGATGCATTAGTTCTCGCATAGCCATGCATGCCCAATAATGTGAAAGAAGGTTATTCAACACTTGATAAACATTTGCTTTTTCTACTATATTTAAATTTAAACATTGGAGAGAGAGAGAGAGAGAGAGAGAGAGATGTACTCTAGTTGTAAGATCAAACTATATAAAACATCCACTCAAAAGCAAGAGCTTAACCTAAATACTATCATCATGAGAGGTTACTTAAGGTGAGAGATTCCACCAACATAATTTGTGTTGCACTTGATACATTAGCTAATCTCAGTAGCAAATAGGATACTAGCTAATTATGAGGTAGCTTAAGCTGAGACATTGCAACATTCATTTTTTGTCTTATTGGATTACAGTAAAATACATTATCAAGTCATTTTTGTGTCTCAACCCCTTCAAGCTTGTAATGAAGAAGACCTAACTTTCCTAACTAAGGGGAAAGAGAGAGAGAAGGACTGCAGAAGAAGAGGGAGAGGAGAGAGAAAGGCAAGAAGAAGAGAGAGAAAGAGGGAAAGAGGAAGAAGAAGAGGAAGCCATGGAAGCTTGAGAAGGTGAAAAGAGAGTTTCTTGATAATTCTGTGCTGCCTCAAAATACCCTCTTACACCTTATATACCGTCAATGTGACTGGTATATTCCCATGCCATATTCTCGTGATCCCCGTTCATTACAAACCATCCCGTCTCATAAAGTTTTTGTCCTAAAAAACAAGGGATGTAGTCATGGACTGTAAGAGTGTGCTGTAGGAAATCAGCCATAACTTTGTGTGGGCAACTCCGAATGGGACAATTGAGGTGTCGCTACAGAGCCCATGAGATGTACTTTCAGCCCATGTGGTTGGGGTGAGGCTGCAATCAGGTCAGAACCAAAACTGGTACAAAATAAAGGGCTGTCCAGGAATTTCTAGTGTGCAGTCCCAGATGGTATGGCTAGAGAAAAACAGCCATAACTTCCACTAGGGAACTCCGATCAGGGCAAGTAAGGTGTCAGAATGGAGCCCTCGAGGTATACTTTGTGGCCATGTATGGAGGATGGGGCTGAGAGTGGACCAGGACCAAATCTGGTACAAAACAGGTGGCTGTCTAGATGCAGACTGCAGCCCAAAATAGGGGTCATGGTGAGGTGCCAGCCAACACAGCCTCCTTGAGGCATGGAAATTCATCCAATATAGATGTTGGGCACCAAGAGGCTTCCTCTATTGGTAGGCCTTGCCATTTGATCAAGTATTCACGTATGGAACGGGTGCGGAGTTGCTTTTCATGTTGCCCAATGACCGCTTCCGGAATGTACTGAATAAGGCTCTCCTCATCTATGGGTGGGAGCTCCTCTACATGATCTTTGGGAGTGCCAATGAAAGGTTTTAATTGGCTCACGTGGAAGGCGTCATGGATCTTAGTGGTGGAAGGGAGTTGGAGGTAGTAAGCCAAGTCCCCGACCTTCTTAATGATCTTGTAGGGCCCATAATAACGGTGTGCCAACTTGTTGCAAGAGCCGTCCTTTAGTGTGGCATAACAGGATTTGGGGACCTTGAGGAGTACCATTTCACCCTCTTGAAAGTCAAGGGGTCTTCTTTTTGCATCAGCATGGAGCTTCACAAGGGGTTGAGCTTTTCATTGAAGATCACGGTAGGAAGGAGTCTCTTCGAAGGGAGAGACTCCAATTGCTTGAATGAGTGGAGTTGTTGTAAGAAAATTCAGTCAAGTGCATCCATACATCCCAAGAATTCTGCACATCATGACAAAAATATCGCAAATAAGTTTCAAGCCACTTATTGACTCTTTCGGTCTGCCCAGTGACAATGTTGAGGTCCAGATTGCCAAATCTCATGGATTGATGTGATACAGGGAAGCTTTGTGAGGTGAAGAAAAGTACTTCTTGAGTATTGAGGTAATCAAGGCTGAAAATGGTTTAGGCTGATGCAGAAACACTGTTATTTCCTAAACTAGTTCACAGTCAATCGGTTCATACTACAGAGAAGAACTAGTTGGTTTGAAGACTGAAAAAGGGAAGTTTCTATGCAACTTATGGGAAGCTATTTGGAGGCCAATTTTTGCCCAAAATTTTATGGAAAGTTTTTTGTAGCTTCATCTTGATATGTACTTCTAGCTTGGCACAACAAATTGCAGGAAAAATGTCCAATCTTAGACCCGTGTTTTGATGCATTTTGGGTCATACACAGACATCGTTTGGGATCTGATTTGGATGGTTCTTGTTGGGAACTGAATGTATGACAAGTTGGCATCATGGATGGATGCATATGACAATGTTTGGACACATGTATGATAGTCATATTGCTGGAAGCTATTTTTACATGCATTTTTGGCTATTCTTGTTGTTTTTTGGTCTCGAATTGGACCATTGTTGTTTCGGATATTGGGGCATGTTGCTGAGTACCATTTGTGGACAATTTGTATTGCTTGTTTTTCTGAATTTGCAGCAGCCATAATGTCTGACACGGCACATATCACTCAAATTGTGGGAGACAAATTGACCAAAAACAACTATAGTGTTTGGTCTTATAGGATGGTTGATGGGTAGAGGTCTATGGGGCCTCATAATAGGTGATGCATCATGAATGTCCAAAATTTCATAACATCCAACTGAAGAGCAAAAGAAAGCATACAAGGATTGGACATGGAAGAATGGGAAGGTTTTACATTGGATCTCCATATGTATTTGAGAAACCTTGATTCCTCATATCAAAAAGGCAAGTACTTGTAAGGAGGCATGGGAAATCATAGAAAAAATGTATGGAACATGTACAGAGGCTCGTAAGATACAACTCAAGCACAGATTAAAATGTGCATGGAGAGGCAATCACAGTATCAATGACTATGTGGCAGAAATCAAGCAAATTGCAGAAGACCTTGCATCCGTTAATGCACCTATTGATGATGATGATTTAGTGTCAATGACACTAAATGGACTTGGACCAGCTTTCAAATCTTTGGATACCTCTATTTCAGTTAGAGGAGGCGCTATGCCTGACTTTGAGGAGCTTATTGGATTGTTACTTACAAAAGAAATCAAGTTGGGATTGAATGCATCTAGCAATGGCAAAAATGCAGGTGGAGATAGTGTTTTCTATCACCAAAGAGGTCGTGGCAGCTCATCTAGAGCTAGAGGCTCTTCACTTGGTCATGGTAATGATAGTTTTGCTCATGGAAGAGGTTAACTTTGGTCATGGTGACTTCATGCATAGAGGTAGGGGAGATCTTTCCCTAGAGGTAGAGGATAGTCTAGTCCTTCACAAAGAGATGGCGCTTGTCATTATTGTGGGAAATTTGGTCATTTTGAGAGGGATTGTTATCACAAATAGAATGCCATGTCTAGGGGTTGTGGAAGGACCCAATATGGCCACTATGCAGACAGTTATGGTCGTACAGGTTATGGACCTAGATGTGGATTGCCTAGAGGTCACATATTTGCTATGGAGCATGTGCTTTGGATCATGACTCACTCTCCTCGTGAGAATGACTAGTTTTTGGATTCAGAGAGCTACAAACCACATGACTCATCATGCTGAGTGGTTTGATAGCAAGGAGCGTATGTAGAATGAGGAATATATTGCCATTGGTGATGATACTTTACATAAAAGTACTCATATTAGTAGTGTGCCACTTGTTTCTAAATATGGGATTGAGAATAAGCGTGGTGATGTACTTTATGTTCCCACAATAACTAAGAACTTAGAATCGGTTGGTCAAATGACAGATCAAGGATTGCATGTGAGATTCAATAAGTTTGGATGTTTCATTGAGGAGTTTCATAATGGAAGAACTGGCATGGTGATTTCTCATGGTAGAAAGAAAGGGGGATTATTTGCTTTGGATGTAGGTACCCTAGTGATTCAAAACTCTATGTATGTTGAGAGAGGACATGTGCAAAATAAGGATGTGGAATTATGACATAGAAGGATTGGTCATGTCAATTTGCAAAGATTGAAGCAAATGCAATCAAGACAAATAGTCTGTGGTCTACCACATTTTGGATATGTGAATTTTGATCATGTATGTGAGGCTTGTCAATTTGGCAAGCAGTCCAGATTGCCATTTCCAAAGAGGGGGAGAATAAGAAGCCATCCTTTGGAAATGGTACACTCAAATATTTGGGGCCCATGTCAGAATGTTTCCATGAGCAGAAAATGTAGATTCTATATCACTTTCATTGATGATTTTAGCATAATGACTCGGGTGTACTTTATGTAGCATAAAAGTGAAGCATTTGAAAAGTTTTTGGAATTTAAATCTAGCTAAAAAGCAGTTTGGATGGTACATAAAATGACTGAAGGTCAGATAATGGTGGAGAGTACATGCCATATGAGTTTTGTGACTTCTTGAGAGATCATGGTATCAAAAGGAAATTGACATGAAGGTACACACCTCAGCAAAATGGTGTGGCTGAAAGGAAGAATCAGATCATTGCAGAGGTTGTAAGGGAAATGATGAACCAAATGAACATGCCATTGTCCTATTGGGCAGAAGCAGTGCATATTGCAGTTCACATTTATGAATAGAACATCTACAGCCTTGACTCATAATATGTCACCATATGAGCAAATGTATGGCAGGCTACCCACTGTTGCATACTTTGGAGTCTGTGGATGTGTTTGTTATGTTCATGTTCCGGATTATATGAAAAAAAAGATGGAACCAAAGGCTGTAAAATGCATTTTCCTTGGATACCCTGATGAGAAGAAGGGATACAAATGCTATGATCCAGTGAGTAAGGAAGTATACATAAGAAAGGATGTCGAATTCAATGAATATGAATCATGGTACAAGCGCAAAATTGCAGTGGATGTTGATTCCTATGAAAGCAATGATGATGATATCTATGGAAGGAAAATTTCAACAAACAACAAGGCTGAAAATCAGCATGTGGAAGATGCTTCAAGACCTCAAGAGAATGTGGAAAGCAGTGGGAGTTACAGTTCATGGAGTGGTAGGTGGAGAAGTGCACAAAGGAGTGCAAAAGTTGCGAAAGGAAAGAGACCTATGGCTAAAAGTTCAGAAGATGAATCTATAGATGATGAGTATGGCATGTTAAAACACGTGGCACTAGAAGTGCAGGAAAGTATGCTCCACTAGATTAGTTGAGACACATGGTAATGTTCAAAAAGATGGTTCGTACTCTTATCTACTATATCATTACAAGACTTGAGTTATGCTATTGGATTGATAAGTTAGTTTATGCAAAAACCATGCAAATCACATTTGGATGCAATGAGGAGATTTCTAATGGATGCAAACTGGGTAGGCAGTTATATGGATAGAAGATCTACTAGTGGCTATGCATTCTCATTTGATTCAGCCATGGTAAGTTGGAGTAGTAAGAAGCAACATACAGTTGCTCTATCAAGCACTGAAGCAGATTATAGAGGCATTGCATTGGCAACATGTGAGCAAACATGGCTGAGATTGATTTTATATGGCATGGGGATAGAGATTGATGGTGGAGTCATTATGTATTGTGACAATGTTAGCAGCATTATGTTGGCAAAGAACCCAGTCTACCATGCAAGGACAAAACACATAGAAGTGCACTATCAATTCATTAGAGAAAAAGTCATTGATGGAGAGATTGACTTGGTCCATGTGAAACCAAATGACCAAGTTGCTGATATCTTTACCAAAGCATTAGGTAAAGATAAGTTTGAGTACTTCAGGAGTGCACTTGGAGTCTTATGTGTGCAAGCTCATTCTGAGCTTGAGGGGGAGTGTTGATAAATATGACATATCCTAAGTCATATCCTATGGTTGTATGTGTCTAAAGTAGAATCATATGTAAAGTGTCCTTCAGTTGAGGGTATTTGTCACTTTGAGGATACCACTTGTAGGAGATAGAGAGAATGATAGAATGAAGAAGATGATGATGAACATGAAAAATTGTTGATCCTCCATATCCCATGCCGTCCACTCTCTGTTGCGCATCTCTCCCCCTCTCTTTTCATCCCTGACTACACACCCAAAATATGGAACTCCAAGAGAAACACCAAGAAAATAGAGAATCTACTGCAATAAAATCTATCTTGTATCATCAATAAGCATGTTCTTCATATTTTAATCAACCACAACAAGAAAAACATCACCAATCTTCTGAAATCTTCACGCAGCATCATATAACAATCCTTCCACATATTTGTCACAAAAAATTTTCAACACGTTCTTCATATTCTTCATCAAAACAGTCAAGATACACAAATCTCCCCATTCCGCCCTACGGTTTGGGAGATACACTCAATTTTGTGCCCAGAGGTACTGTGGGACAGGCAGCAGTCCTACACAGTCTGTCCACAAAAAGTGATTACAGCAAAGCCCTGATCATTTACTGTCGGAGATATTTTTACATAACCTCGTAGAGGGGATCGAGGGATTTCATTTGAATCATAAAGTTTGGCAATCGGAGTTCCCTAGCTCAAGTTATCATCATTTCTGTAACAAGGGGTCTGGTAGACTGCACTTGGGATGGCAGGCCATAAGGGTAAAACAAAGGCCCAGGAGGAATTTCAGCGTGAAATAAGGGACTCCCATGCCTCAATGAACGCTCCTAGCTCAGCCCAGGAGGATCGTGAAGACTTGTTTGAAGAAAGTGGCCCCGAGATAGATCGCTTGTCTCTGCTCAACCAAACCCTATGCCAACATGAGACCCGTATCTTTTCTCCACTCAAGGAGAGGCAACGAGAATTTTGCATAGGAGAGTGCAAAAATTCTATCTCTCGTAGATGCGTCTTTGAGTATGGCCGTGAAGCGTAGTTCCACAAAGATGACCGGAAACCCTGTAAGTGTGGATGGAGGTTCGAATCAAGATGGCACCGCAACTGCGGACCGTTCATCAGGCATCAATACCACCAGAATCAAGATATCACTCCAAACCCAAGTTTCTCTATTATTAAATCATAAATTATAATTATCACGGTGAAAAATCATATTCACATGCACCACATTAATTGCGTGTTTGATAATTTCCTAGGTATGAACTTAGTTGTGATGTATGTAACAAACAAGATAATTCCCGTTGTAAGATGACATCATAATAGGTGAAATCGATTAGAAAATTGCACCGTAAGTTACCAAAAACGTCTTGCAAGAATTCCTACATAAAGTGCATTGCTCCTTGCACAAGTTCTTGCTTAAAATTCATTTCAAAGGACATTGAAAGAAACAAAGTGCATCTCCGTATCACAAGAAGGATTCTAAGGTACATGTAATAATCTGCAGAAAAGATTAAAGTGCACCTAGACTCATACAATGATCACATAAAGTTAGATCACTCAAGAAGGTTATAGATCGTGTAAATAATTACTTACAGGATAATATTAAGATTGCATGCATAGAAAGTACCTTCACATGTGTGGCATAAAATAACGGATGGGACCATGGGACCCATGTTTAAGTGCTTGGTGACTTCAAGAGGGATAGGTAAAAGCTTAAGCGCCTGTGAGTATTATTAAGAGGGCTTAAGGATATTATACTTAAGACGAAGTAGGAACTATTCTAAACAGAACCATCTTGACCAACCATGGTCAAGGGGGATAGACAATCTTGATCAATTAAGATCAAAGATAAAGGTACGTAGGTACTACAAGGGATCTAGGAGATAACCAGCAAGCTGACCAACCGAGGACGACGGGGTTGTCCATGATCTACTTTACAAGGAGACCTAAGGTAAGGACAATTCGGGTCGGTAGGGTACAAAGCCTAACCCAAAGGAAAAGGGGAAACAAGCAACCTAGCTTGCCAAGGCCCTGGAATCTCGCCAAGTCACGAACGATCCAGGATCGAATGCTGGGAGCATTCGAGAAGAAAGAATCACACCTTAGGAGTTGGTCGTACGAACAACCACTGAAATGATCGTGATTGTATACTTAGGTACATTGTTTGAACTTCTTTGCTCAAGGAGCTAATTCACGACAAAACACTTAGTGCTTCAGGTTAAAAGCTTGGAGGGAGAGGCAGGTTCAGTTATCTCTGACTATCTACCTGGCCCTATCCAAGGGGGTTGTTAGCCACGTCGGATATATGGACCGAACCCGCCGCAACAGGTCTCTCCGTGGGTGCTGCTTGGAGCGTGAGAATGCTTGGGTGCCAGGGGAGGCTCTGGCTACAAATTCCTTGCCTCCGGATCCCACACAAGAGGCCGACATGACTCGAGATGGGATCTCGAGACCCACATACTAGTCTACGAGTGAAACTTGGAGGAGCAATCCTATTGATTGCTGGGATAGCCTTCGGGCATGATACTTGATGTATTCCGAGATTATGATAAATAAAGACCAGATATTTGAAAAAAAAACTTGCTTGACATTGTTTTTTTATGTCAGTGCCTAAGTTGCGTGAAGGAACCTATGTTTAAATTGATTAATTAAGGAAGCTGTTTTTGCATGTCAAACATAATGTGGTAGGTAATTAGATAACTAAGCAACCTGAGGAAATTGCAGTGGATGAGACTTGGGTCTGTCCTACGGAAGGGTAGTCCCAGTTAGCTGGGAACTTTTCTCAAAAGACGTGACAACGAAACTATGAGGACCTAGCCTCAGTAGAGTTAGAATCCCGATTTGTGCTGTTTTAGGGGAGCGGAATGGGACTATGCCTTATGGGCAGAGAGGTTAAGCTTCCATCCCTCTCGTTTCCCATTCACCATGAACCAAGTGCAACATAAATCCTCTTTGACTCTATTGTTCCTACACAAAATGGTTCATCTGGAGCTCGATGCTAGCTACTTCCTAGAGACTTTGCTGATAGGAAAGAAACCCTGACTTCAGGTCGATCCTAAGTGGGAATGGTTGGATACTTCCACTCGGGGCAAACTCGGGAGGACCTAGATCGCAAACACTGTGACATTCCTTACGAGTGGCGCTTTTTAGACTCTCTTCCCGATGGGCTGCTAAGACGTGTCCCACAAGTGGACGAGCGGACATGTTACAGTTGGTATCAGAGCAAACCAACTAGATCTAAAGATTACAAGGGAACTTAATAGAGGAAAATAAAGGGAATAAGGGGATAAACAGGGAAAGGTGAGTAGAATAGAGTAGTATTTTCTATTGAAAAGATTTCTTTACTCACTTATGGATGCTGGGTTGCAGAGTCACGAAGCATGGAGCAAGTTCTTGGTGTTCCAGGTCATGTTCATGACTGCAATGCATGCTTCGAATTATCGTCAGAGGCTTGACATGATGGAGATTCTGGACCGCATCTATAATCCTTCGCCCCTATATGCGAAACGAAGATGGACGAGAGACTCAGGAATATACTACATAGCAGCCCATGGACTCGCGTACCTTTAGACCAACTTGAAAAGAATCAAGTGGATGGAGGATTTAAAGATCGTGAAGCTGTTCATCTTTGTCGAAGCTCGCATAAATGCAAATTTTCATGTTAGCGGTCAGCAAGTCAAGCAGAACAAGTATGTCTATGAAAAAGTGACCCTGCTGACAGAATCAAAGTGTTAGGGCGCTATGAGAAGAATGGGTATCAAAGGAATGGATACCCCAAGTTTCCTATGACTTACCGTTTCTTGAAAATCCATGACTCCACTCCATATTATTATTCCGTCCCTGCAGCTGATTGTAACACTATCCTATTTTCCCCAAACTGATGTATCAATCAACCTGTCCTACTTATCCAAAATAAATGTACTCAAAGGGACATGCCTTCATGAATAAATAAGACTTTTTACAATTTTCTATCTTGATCGTAAATGTTAGCTAAGGTGTTAAGTGATTAAATCACCTAGTTAAAAAGCTGTGCTAGTCATATTAACGTAATATGAGAACGTATGATAAGATGTTAACATAAAGAATCTTATGTTCAGACGCAACCCCAAGCGCAGGTTCCAAATCTGACTCCTGCACTAAGTCCAGCTATGGCTCAAGAGAAGAAATTCCTTCTCAAACAAATTAAGCCACCCGAGTTTGATGGCAAGGGAAGGACTGTTCAAGCCGATGTCGAGATCTAGATTGAGTCCATGGAGGACTATTTTGAGGCAGCGGGAACTACACCTGCTAACCAAGCCATACTCGCCAAACTTAAGCTTACAGGCGAAGCGAGACTGGTGTGAAAATAGTGGTGCCAAGATCAAGCGATCTCGAAGGGGACAGTCACTTGGGATAAGCTTAAGAAAGCTGTGCAAGGGAGGTATCTGCCACCTACCTACCGCACACAAAAGATGAATGAATTATATGACTTGAAGCAGCTAGTATTATCCATTGAAGCATATTATTCAAAGTTCGTTTCACTCCTAAAGTATGCACCCCCAATGGATATGACACAACAGGTGTCAAAATTCTGTGTTGGGTTAAATCCACCCATAAACACTCGATTGGAATCAATGCGCCCAACGGACCTACAAGACACACTCATTAGAGCTGCTCCAATAATACAGAAGTGCAAACCAAACGAAAGAACGACAGGATTTGGTCTTACAAAGATCGGAATAAGGGCATGTCTAAGGCTCAGAGACTAAGAGAGCGCAAGGTCAGAATCAGGGCCAAAGAAAGAAAGCTAGGGTCAATGCTGTCAACAACTTTGTTCCAACACAAAGTAATGATCGCAACCCACGTTGCTTTCATTGTAACGAGCCCGGACGCTTCAAGAGGGAGTGTCCCAAGCTTGGTAGAGGGCATCGCCAATGGCAATTCCAAGGTCAAAACAAAGCCTCTCATGGCCAAGGAACCAATGTTATGGCTAGAGGGAGAACCTCCAATGTTTCCAACAAGGAGCTGGACAATGAAGAAGATCCATCCATGGATGCTAACATGGAGAGGGCAACAGTTCATGCCACTCTTCACAAGAAGGGTCCAAATTGCCAATTCTCGGTGATTCAAACTCCATCAAAATATCAAGGTAAAAGTTTCAAAACCCTGATTGGCTGTGGCAGTACACATTCCTTCATTTCACCAATCTGTGCAAAAAGATTAGGGATAGCCACAATAGATGCACCTACTTTACTTGTGGAATTAGAAAATGGTCGTGAAGTCACTTGTACTAGGCAAACTGCTAAGGTGAAATTCCTACTGGGTGGAAATTTCACCCAGTAGGAATTAGCAAATGATCATGAAGTCACTTGTACTAGGCAAACTGTTAAGGTGAAATTCCTACTCGGTGGGAAGCCAACTTCTATGAGATTCAGGGTAATGAACCTAGGTGTCCACAAATGTTTACTCGGAATGGATTGGCTAATACCCAATGATGTCCACATCCACTCTGGGAAGGGCCAAGTCTCCTTCCGAAATTCTGAAGGGGAACTAGTCACGACTCAAGGTGAGGCTAGTAAGCCAAAAATACAGTTTTGGCAAAACCAACATGGATAATAAAAGGTGTTCAAAAGGGCCTACCTGTCTATCTAATTAAACTGAATAAGCTAGATCAGAATCACGAATCCGGAGAAAAACCTTCATGGTTAAAGGAATATGCAGACGTATTCCTAGAGGATCTAATGGAACTTCCTCCCCAAAGGGAAGTCAACCACAAAATCAAACTTGTGCCAGGAGCTACATCGGTTGCAAAGAGGTCATATAAGATGTCCATTCCGAAAGCTATTGAACTGAAAGAGCAACTCAAGAAACTGTTATATCAAGGCTACATCTGTCCTAGCAGTTCACCATGGGGAGCTCTAGTGTTGTTCCAAAAGAAGAAAGATGGAACACTTCGCCTATGCATTGACTACAGAGGGTTGAATCAAGCAACCATAAAAAATAAATACCCCATTCCAAGAATAGATGAATTACTTGACCGTCTTCAAGGGGCGAAGATCTTCTCAAAGATAGATCTCAGATCTGGATATTACCAGATAAGGATCAAAGAAGAAGATATTCCGAAGACTGCATTCAGTACAAGGTATGGACACTTTGAATTCCTAGTGATGTCATTCGGGCTGAAAAATGCTCCTGCTACCTTTAATAGGTTAATGCAGGATATCTTTAGGCCCTATCTTGATGACTTCGTACTCGTCTTTCTACCCTAGTCTACTCAAAATAGGGAAAGGATCATGAACCCCAGCTTTGCATTGTTCTTGAAATAATGAGAGCACACAAGCGTTATGCCAAGAAGAAGAAGTGTGCATTTTTCAAGCAACAAATTGAATATCTAGGATTCATTGTATCAGCAGAAGGAATTTCAGTAGATCCAGCTAAGGTCAGAGATGTTTTGGAATGGCCAACATTGACTTCTGTCAAAGAAATATGAAGTTTTCTTGGGTTGACAGGGTGGTACAGGATTTTCATCAAAGATTATGCTTTGATTGCAGCACCTCTAACTGATCTACTAAAGAAGCAAGTAGCAGTTGTATGGTCACCTTCTGAACAGACCAGCTTTGACAAACTAAAGCAGAGCTTTGTATCAGTACCCATCCTGAAACTTTCTAATCTTAGTAAGGAGTTTGAAGTGGTAACTGATGCTAGCACACTTGCTTTAGGATGTGTACTTATGCAATAAGGTCATCCCATAGCATATTCTTCAAGAAAATTGAAGACCCATGAAAGGAATCATGCTACCCACGATCTGGAGAGCTGTTGGCTGTCATCCATGCTCTCAAACTTTGGAGACATTACTTGCTAGATAACAAATTTTCCTTAGTAAAACGGACCACAAGAGTCTTAAATGGATTTTCACTCAGAATGAGCTCAATGTGAGGCAACGTCGATGGATCGAAGTGCTGGAAGAATATGATTTTGAAATCAAATATAGACCTGGAAAAGAGAATGTGGTTGTCGATGAACTCAGTCGGCAAGGCATTTCTAAATTCTCTCATTTTGCAAGATCCATCAACAACAAGGTCTCTAGCCACAAAGGTATCAATGCCAAACAACCCAATTCTTGAGCTAGCAAAAGAAGAGGCATATCGTGACCCAGTCTATCAAAAAATGCTAAGGGAGATCCCCATCAAGGATCAAGACCCGAAGCTAAAGACGAAGTATCAAGAATTCTCCATCAGTAGTGGGCTTGTCTACTTTAGGACAAGAGTATGTATCCCTGCAAGCCAATCTCTCAAGCAGAAGATACTGTGGGAAGCCCATGACTCCCCTTTCTCAGGACATCCTGGTTATGCCAAGACCCTTAATGCGGTCAGAAAGAGCTATTATTGGGAAATGCTCAAGGGAGATGTACTCAAATATGTCACGGAATGTTTGTCTTGTCAACGCATTAAGGTAGAACATATTAAAATTCCTGGGAAATTGCAACCACTTGACATTCCCCAAATGAAATGGGAATTCATTAGTATGGACTTCATTGTTGGCTTACCCCAAGTTCAAGGAGGATATAACTCTATTTTGGTTGTAGTAGATATGCTCACCAAGGTTGCACATCTCATCCTTGTCAAGACGAATTATAAAGCTTCAGACATCACAAGATTATTCATCAAGGAAATATTCAAACTTCATGGGTTACCCAGAAGAATCATTAGTAATCGTGACTCTCTTTTCACATCACACTTCTGGGGGGCTATCTTTGAGGCTATTGGAACTCAACTATGTTTCAGTACAGCTTACCATCCCCAAATTGATGGTCAAATAGAACGAGTCAATCAAGTCATTGAAGCTATGCTTAGGGCATACTGTTGTCGCGAACCCAAAAAGTGGATTCAATACTTACCACTAGTTGAGTTTGCCTACAATGCTTCTTACCAACAGAGTATTCAAATGACCCCTTTCCAAGCATTGTATGGGCATGATTTTCGTACCCCTTTGAACTTCTCGGATCCAACCTTGAGGGTAGAAGCTTCAAGACAGATGCTAGAAGACATGGATTATCAAATCAAATCAATAAGACAAGACATTCAAGCTGCCAAGGATAGACAAAAGGCTTACACTAACTTGAAATAGCAAGACAGATCCTTCATCGAAGGTGATATGGTCTTTATCCATGTACACCCTAAAAAGAGTTCACTGTCCTTGGGAGAGTACAAGAAACTAAGTCCGAGATATTGTGGAACTTATAAGATCACCAAGTGCCTAGGGCTTAATGCTTACAGACTATAGCTGCCCGCAACTCTAAAGATTCATAATGTATTCCATGTTAGCCTATTGAAAAAGTATCTATCTAATCCGAATCATGTACTTGATGATCAGCAAATTGTAATGCCTAGCCAAGGAGTCCTTGAGCTACGAACTCATAGAATCCTAAATGTTAGGGAGAGGCATTTGAGATCAAGGACCTTGTGAGAATACCTCATCCAGTGGAAAGATTATCCAGAAGAGGATGCCACCTGGATGGATGAAAAATCTCTCAACCAACAATACCCCCAAGTCTTTTCAAGATTAGGACATCTCGATTCCTCTAAGGGGGAGAGGATGTAATATTCACCGGTGCCCTCGGCATAAGAACGCCCCCTTTTTAAAAAAAAATAAATTAAATTTGTTTACTCTCTCCCCCTACTAACTACATGGTGGGGAGAGAGAGACAGAGAGAGTGAGTAAAGAGGAAGAGAGGGGGGGCATATAGCCCCCCAGGTGGAAGGGGTGGCGGTCGTTAAACGACCATCTCCCCCCCCCCCCCCCCCCATACCACCTTCCTCCCCCTCTTTAAAAGGGGAGCCCTCCCCTCCCTCCTGGACAGCAGCCCCCCTCCTCCTCGTCAGCATGCAGCCCCCCCCTCGTCGTTGGCAGCAGCCTCCCCCCCTCATCGTCAGGGAAACGAAATGCCCCCCCTCCTTATCATTATCACAAGAGAGAGAGAGAGAGAGAGAGAGAAAGTGTGTGTGTGTGTGCGTGTGTGTGTGTGAGTGTGTGTGTGTGTGTGAGTGAGAGAGTGAGAGAGAAAGAGAGAGAGGGAAGTTTCTTCTTTCCCCCTCTTAAAGGGAGGTCACACACCCCTCAACATTTCCAAAAATACACCCCTCCCCCTTCATTATCTTTTCTCCACTCAAGGAGAGGCGGCGAGAATTTTGCATAAGAGAGTACAAAAATTCTCTCTCATACACACGTCTTCGAGTATGGCCCCGAAGCATAGTTCCACAAAGATGGCCGGAAACCCTGTAAGTGTGGATGGAGGTTCGAATCAAGATGGCACCGCAACCGTGAACGGTTCATCAGGCATCAATACCATTGGAATCAAGACATCACTCCAAACCTAGGTTGCTCTATTATTAAATCATAAATTATAATTATCACGGTGAAAAATCATATTCACATGCATCACATTAATTGTGTGTTTGATAATTTCCTAGGTATGAACTTAGTTGTGATGTATGTAACAAACAAGATAATTCCCATTGTAAGATGACATCATAATAGGTGAAATTAATTAGATAATTGCACCTAAGTTACCAAAAACATCTTGCAAGAATTCATGCATAAAGTCCATTGCTCCTTGCACAAGTTCTTGCTTAAAATGCATTTCAAAGGACATTGAAAGAAACAAAGTGCATCTCCGTATCGCAAGAAGGATTCTAAGGTACATGTAATAATCTGCAGAAAAGATTAAAGTGTAGCTAGACTGATACAATGATCACATAAAGTTAGATCACTCAAGAAGGTTATAGATCGTGTAAATAATTACTTAGAGGATAATGTTAAGATTGCATGCATAGAAAGTACATTTGCATGTGTGGCATAAAATAACGCATGGATTATATCAAAATTGTAAGCATTGAAATGAAGGCATGGCATTACGTTGCATGTATTAAAGTCGTTGGGAAAATTCAACGTTATTTGTAATTTACCAAATGGGACTGAGATCCATGGGACCCATGTCAAAGTCCTTGGTGACTTCAAGAGGGATATTAGGCGCATGTGAGTATTATTAAGAGGGCTTAAGAAGATTATACTTAAGACGGAGTAGGAACAGTTCTAAACAAAACCATCTTGACCAACCATGGTCAAGGGGGATAGACAATCTTGATCAATTAAGATCAAAGATAAAGGTACATAAGTACTACAAGGGATCTAAGAGATAACCAGCAAGCTGACCAACCGAGGATGACGGGGTTGTCCATGATCTACTTTATAAGGAGACCTAAGGTAAGGACAATTAGGGTCGGTAGGGTACAAAGCCTAACCCAAAAGAAAAGGGAAAACAAGGAACCTAGCTTGCCAAGGCCCTGGAATCTTGCCAAGTCGTGCACGATCCACGATCGAATGCTAGGAGTATTCGGAAAGAAGGAATCACACCTTAGCAGTTCATACGAACGACCACTGAAATGATCGTGATTGTACACTTAGTACATTGTTTGAACTTCTTTGCTCAAGGAACTAATTCAAGGCAAAAAACTTAATGCTTCAGGTTAAAAGCCTGGAGGGAGAGGCAGGTTCAGTTACCTCCGACTGTCTACCTGGCCCTATCCAAGGGGGTTGTTAGCCACGCCAAGTATATGGACCGAACCCGCCACGAGAGGTCTCTCCGTGGGTGCTGCTTGGAGCAAGAGGATGCTTGGGTGTCAAGGGAGGCTCTAGCTATAAATTCCTTGCCTCCGGATCGTGCACAAGAGGCCGATGTGACTCGAGATGGAATCTTGAGGCCCGTGTACTAGTCTATGCGTGAAATTTGGAGCAGCAATCCTGTTGATTGCTAGGATAGCCTTCGGGCATGATACTTGATGTATTCTGAGATTATGATAAATAAAGACCAGATATTTGAAAAAGGAACTTGCTTGACATTGTTTTTTTATGTCAGTGCCTAAGTTGCATGAAGGAACCTGTGTTTAAATTGATTAATTAAGGAAGCTGCTTTTGCATGTCAAACATAATGTGGTAGGTAATTAGATAACTAAGCAACCCGAGGAAAGTGCGATGGATGTGACTTGGGTCCCCTTCCTAAGGAAGGGTGGTCCCAGTTAGTTGGGATCTTTTCTCAAAAGACATGACAACGAAACTGTGAGGACCTAGCATCAGTAGAGTTAGAATCCCGATTTATGCTGCTTTAGGGGAGCGGAATGGGACTATGCCTTATGGGCAAAGAGGTTGAGCATCCCTCTCATTTCCCATTCACCATGAACCAAGTGCATCATAAATCCACTTTGACTCTGTTGTTCCTACGCAAAGTAGTTCATCTGGAGCTCGACGCTAGCTACTTCCTAGAGACTTTGCTAATAGGAAAGAAACATCGACCGGCCGGTCCTAAGTGGGAACGGCCGGATACTTCTGCTCGGGGCAAACTCGGGAGGACCTAGATCGCAAACCCTGTGACATTCCTTACGAGTGCCAGGTGGCACTTTCTAGACTCTCTTCTGGATGGGCTCCTAAGACGTGTCCCACAAGTGGACGAGCGAACACGTTACAGTCTACTATGAAAGGTCACCAGAGCTACTATAGTGTCCTTTCACAGCTCAACAATGTCACTGTCACTTCAATGTTTATTGGGTCTTCTGTAGCTACTTCTTCCACTTCTTTGAGCTATTTTCAACTTGTATTCATCTCTTTCCAAGGTTAGAAAACTTCCCCGAGAGCTACACATTCATCCAACATAACACTCACAAAGGCATATAGAACAGAATAGAATAGAGACAGAGGCTCTACAGACGATCAACAAAGGGTCTATCAGTACCATACAGAAGGTCATCATAAAGCATTTAGCTCAACTAATACTATTCAAAAATATCAAGAATATTTCAATAAGATTCCAAACGCTCTCAAACTCTATCAATCATCATTCCATCCTCTCATACAGAAAGAAAACAAAACAAAACAGAAGCTCAACAAACTCAATCAAAACCAATTAGACACTATTAGGACATCAATAGAACATCATATCTCCACTGAAAAACATCATGAGCTTCTCAAACCTAATCAACTTTATCCTAAAAACTCTCAAATGCTTCCATAACAATCAATCATCATACAAAATCAATCAAAGATCAACCATTCATTCCTTAAAAACAACAAAAATTAGCCCAAAAATGAAGTCATTTCAACCCTCAGCACACATACACACCCACTCTCACCCCCCTTCATTCGTAATTAATGAATTCTTGAGTGTGCTAATCATTACTCCTTAAGGCTAAGCTATCATACATTGAGTATTTGGTGTCCTATGATGGGTGTTTTTTATCTTTATTTAGAACAAAGAAGTATAACTACTAGGGAAGATGAACTCCCGCCTATTAATGAGTGTAGATAAACAATGAATCAGGTTCATGTTCCCTTATTAATGGCAATAATAATGGACAAAAAATTGTGGATGAGACAATACTCTTCACTCAACAAAATGCCCCTAATTATATTTGTTATCACATGGTGAAAAGCATATAATATTATTATATTCCATGCCTAAATGGATGCATGAGTTAGTGCACTTGCTTTCATTATATAAGTACAAATGTACAAAAACACTTGTGTTCTTATAGATCTTTAAGGATGACACACTCTCTCGGGTTGGATTAAAGCTATGGGAATGGATTCAACCTCATGGCACTCTCTACGAGATAAAGCATGGAATCCTTCTCAACGTCAACATACCAAGTCTAATTTTGCAATTTCTTGCTTAGTATAATATGTTCTATGCATGGTATATCACTCATGATGTTGACAAGGTTACCATAATGCTATTGCCCTAAATGCCTACTACACATGGAGTAAACAATTATGTGTTGA